>NC_056744.1:652634581-652647081 GCF_019279795.1 Protopterus annectens | reverse complement strand
GTCATTACTCTTTAAACTGCTGTATCCTGGCCATATGACATTATTAAATATGTTATTCCTTTGATTTACTGAACTTTCCACCAATTTCCTTTGCATTTCTCAGCACTGCTTTAGAAAACACAGTATCAGTCTGTAAGTTGTCCTGTAGTTTGGTATTCTGAAATTGACATTTTTTTTACCATTGTTGTTGCTCCTACTTACAACTCTGCCTTGGGTTGCTTGTAACCTGATGAACCATGTTTTTGAGTGGATTTATATATTTTTTGTACCATTTTTGCCCCATGATTGCTGACCATCAAACCTCTAATGGGCAAGCAGCTAGACAGCCCTGAGGGTGCTTTGCCATTTTGCCAGCATCCTGGCAATCAGACCATTTTTTTTAATTAATTAGCCTAACCCCCCAACCCCCTTGTGGTAATGTGAGCACTTGCACGACTGCAAGGACACTCTATGCCTCCTCAGTCTATGCATGCTCAACCGTGTGCTCTAACAGGGGTAACCATCACTGGCTTGGAAGGCCATACCCACAGCCTTCGGAGCCAGCCCTAAACTACACAATGAGCCTCTGCTCTCCAGCAAGGCTTGATCACTGGAACTGCAGTGCAAGCCAGTCAAGAATGGCACTCCTCTATTTTGGAATGGAACCCGACATTCTCCCAGCCACCCTACCTGTGCCACTAGATGAACTCTGGTAATTTCGTTTGTAGTCAGGGCAGTATCTATCTACACAACTGGTACAGGCAGGTAGGTTGATATTTGAAGTATACAGGTGTTATCAGTTTGAAGGGACTGTTCTTAATAAAGACAACCTTTGTGGAGTTATATTAAATAAACACAGGTGACGTTTGTTCATTTAATGAGTTGCCTTCCTTGTGTACTGTTTGTTTCCTGATTGCTACTGTACTTTATGTATATATTCTTTAAACAGTGGACTATTTTTGACACTGTATGTTGCCTAGAGTCATCAGATTGTGAACATCAAAGGAGTGGGATACTTAGGACTGTGTGTGACCTATTTCAGGGTCTTGAATTGCCAACTTTATGCCTCTACTGTTTTGCTTCTATGTCAACCCTTGGTTTTGCATTTGATCTTGGATTTGTCTTGAAGTTCCCATCATGCAGACTCTGAAGAATATTTAGAACTTTGGGCAGCTGTACACTTCATATATTCTTGTTGGAAAGTATTGTGTTTTTGTGAACTAATACTTGGATTTTAGTGTGCTGCAAAAGCCTGTCTTAATTGTCTACTTGAAATTTGATGGTATTGTGTTTACTGATCTTTTTTTTTTACAAATTTATCAGTTTTGCTTGTATAGCGTTGGAAATAATCACTTAAATAAACTTGAAATTAACAGTCAGAGATGCCGGATAAAAGAACAACATACTCAGTACAATAAAGTCAGAAAATACTTTAATAACTTTTACCCCAGTTGTATGGAATTTCTGTGAAGCATATCAAATGACTTTTCTCTGGAAAACTGTCACAGGACACCTCTGCTAACTTTCCTTGGTAGTGTGCAGTAGACATATTTGTACTTGTGTGCTGCTGTTGACAGCAAAATATTTTGTAATACTGCAAGAGTAATTTGTTTATGTTTAGTTATAGTATCCAATTATGTAAGATGGCATTTTATGCAGTATTTCTATTTCTCTATTTCCATTTGTATAATCCTATAGCCAGATTGTAGCTAAAGTGATCAGCTCACCTACCCAGGCAGAAAAATATATAAATAAATGAACGTGTAGAAATGGTCATACATGGTTATTTGGGGTATACTATATAATTTGTGCTAGATTTGGTTACATGCATAAGTAAAGAGCAAGCATCCAACATTAGGTATGACCTTTTTACTGTATGCGTATCTAAAAGAATAAACAAAGAACCTAAATGTTGGTTCCATATTGTAAAATTGAAAAGCTGGTTGCTGTAACAGTTCAGAGATGGAGCAATTAATCATTTTTGCGTATTAATAAGTGTTACATTTCTGCAAAGGTCAAAACTTAACAAACGGTCATACAATAGGATAGGCAGCAAATATCTAGTCATGGAGAACATACAAGGGAAAAATGAGTATTTGTTCTGAAAACACTAGGTCAGATTAGTTGTTTAGATTTAAACAAAATTACGCAATTGAAATTAAGCTGAAAGTTAGGTGTAATGTACAGTTCCATATTCCTGAATGGCACAACTTTCTGTAATGTCAATATAAAGCATGACAAGCTGCCCGGTTTTACATGGTACAACAAACATATGCCTGTATATAGTAAACAAAGAGATAGCCAAAACAAATGTCAACAAAAAAGTACATAGTGACATATATCTGTATTAGAGCTTGATTAGGTAAACAAGATCCAAGGCCAATGAGAATACAAACAACATTGCTTATGTATGTAATTGCAGTCAGGATGCTAAACCATTTACAGCATCATAGCTTGCAAACAGAAGGAAATAGAAATGAGGGAATACCATCACTTCCCCACAAAAAGCCTGTTAATGATTACTTCACATCTCTGAACGTTTGGTGATTCATACCAACATGTCACTGCTGGTTATAGTTCCTGGTGATGTAATTCATGGCCTTAGAAGGCAGAACTACTATGAATGAGTAGAGTCACTCAAGCAGTAGTCCTGCAGAGAAAACTAACATTGAAGAAGTATTCACAAACGACTTATGCCTGGTTTTTCAAGCAGGCAGAAGCGTACAGGTTCCAGCCAAAAGTTCACCAAACAAAATAACAGCACTGTTTCTTTAAAAAAAAAAATATACACACACACACACACACACACACATATATATATATATATATATATATATATATATATATATATATATAAAATCCAAAACGAAAAATTCCAGCACTCCAAGTCACAGAAATAGCGAATCCAACTTTGGATGAAGAAATTCGGACCCAAAAGCACTTTGAATAAATATAAACATTTTTAATACAAGCTGGAACAAACATTCAGACAGCTCCATCACACAGCCATTCGGCTCAACTGAAAAACAAGCAGATAGGTGACCAATTTTGCCCCTGGCATCATCAGTGTATAGTTACAAGCAGGCATCATCCAACCAGTGTTTTTATAGTCAACATTACCTATGATAATTTCAAATACATAAGATATATTAAACAAAAAAAACAAAAAACAAATAAAGATATAATTAACATCACCATAAATATAAAATAATATAATATATTGGCATGCTTCTGTTACAAAGAAAAAACACATATAAATATTAACTAAAAAATAAATGTTGTTTGTCTTTCGGCTTTTCCTGGTTAGGGGTTGCCACAGCGGAACTCCGGACCGCTAATGATTGGCAGTCGTTTTTTTTTTTTTGGTGTCGAGTTGCCAGCCCAATGCCCAACCTTCAACAAAGGCACACCCATTCAACGCATGTCTTTCGAATGCCCACTCAACCGCGGGGAGAACATGCAGACTCCACGCAGAAGGCACTCCCAACCCAAGCCGAGAATCAAATGGGAGAACCTCTTGCTGTGAGGCAGCAACGCTACCGCGGCACCACCGTGGAAGTACATAACTAAAAAATAAATAATAAATAATAATCCAAACCAAGAAATATATATTTACATGTATATACACACACACACACACACACACACACACACACACACACACACACATATATATATATATATATATATATATATATATATAGATAGATAGATAGATACATATAAATACACATAAATACAATACATATAACAATATTATTATTAAATATAAACTGAAAAAACTTTTTTTGAAAGAATAGAATCAGTGAAGAAGGACAAAAAATTCATCACCAATGGTCATTAAGGCCAGGTTTATATAAAGCCCCCAATTTTATCATCCACGTTCTTTCTTTTTTGTCCAAAATCTCATGTTTAGTTAAATCAGATAATCTACTACCTTTAACTACATCAATACCTACAAAGAGAAATAGAGCAAAACTATGATCACATAAATGTTTGTATAGCGCACTTCTTAAGCATTTACAATTAATGTCACTCAAGTGTAAGGCAATCCTGCTCTTTAGACTTCTAGAAGTCTGTCCAATATAGAAGGCACCACATTGGCATGCTGCCATATATATCACCCATTCTGTGTGACATGTGATAAGATGTTTAATATCGAAGACTTTAGACGTATTAACTGAAGTAAAGGATTTGGTTTGTGACATCACCTTACAATATACGCAACTGCCACAGGCTAAGAACCTGTAGGTAAATCTCTAAATATTCCATCCTTAGGCCAGTCAATCTGTTTATACCATGATAAAAATTCCCCAAGGTTCCTCCCCCATCTATAACTATAGGAACATCTTTAGTCTAGAAGTTGATCAAAAAAAGGGTCAGATTTAAGCACTTCCCAATGGTTGTCTATGACATTATGTATCTTAAAAATGTTAGTTCCATAATAAACAACAAATCTAACATTTTGATTTAACCTGGCATTACGTATGCTCGAGTCATCTGGAACTAGGTGGACATCAGTATGTTTCAAAAATTCATTCCTGGAGTAGTTTAAAGCCATTGATTTTTGTATTTGGATGTTTCGTTTATCATAGCCTCTTCTAATAAATCCATCACTCATGTTGTTCAGTTCTGTCTTATAGTCTTCTTGTACATTACATATATGTCTAAGTCTACAAAACTGCGACTTCAGTATATTATGAGTAATATGTTTAGGATGGCAACTGCTCTCCTCCAATATAGCATTCTTAGTAAACTGTTTACGGAAGAGGCCAGTATTAATAGTACCATCTACCACTTTAGTGACCTTGACATCCAAAAAATCAATGTTGTTCATTTCTATCCTATCAGTAAAATTTAACCCAAAATCATTAGAGTTAAGATATTTTACAAAATCCTTCCAGGTTTCCAAGTTCCCAGACCAAACACCCCATCAATCATCCAAATAGCGACGCCACATCATCAAATCCTTCTTAAAAACATTTTTATCTGAGTATATAAGTTGCCACTCAAGATACCCCATATAAAGGTCTGCATAGATGGGTGCAAATGTGGTGCCCATAGCAGTTCCTCTCATTTGCAGGTAGCAGTCTCCACAAAAATAAAAAACATTATATTCTAATACTATCTTAACTAAACTGATCAAAAATTCAATATGGGTTTGGGTATATTTCACATAAAAATTAAGCCAATACCTGAGAGCTGATATACCACCATGATGCAGAATATTGGTATATAACGATTGCACATCAATTGTGCAAAGAAAACAATCGGGGTCAACTTGTAAATCATCCATAAGACACAAAAAGTCACTAGAATCTTTAAGCCTAGCTCTAACAAGTCTCAATAATGGTTTTAATTGTTGTTCCAAATAAGCAGACAAGGGTTTCATCAAGGACCCTCACCCTGATACAATAGGTCTTCCAGGGGGATTATTTATGGTTTTATGAATTTTGGGTAAGATGTAGAAGCTCTGAGATTTTGGATTGTCCGCTATAAGTTGTTTACACAGAGAATCAGATATATCTCCATTTGTTACTGCAGTGTACAAAAATTCATCAATCTTTTTCTTAAAGTCCATAGTAGGATCCAATGTTAGTTTGTAATAAAATCTAACATCACTCAATTGTTTATGAGCTTCTATCAAATAATCTGTCTTGGCCCAAATAACTACCGCTCCCCCTTTGTCACATTAACTATTATTATATTATGATTATTTTTGAGACGTGCTAGTGCCTGTCTTTCTTGTTTAGTTAAATTATCGCCAAATTCCCTAAATATAGAATTTTGTCCCATATGTCACTCATGTAAAACTAAGTCTTCAAATAATTTAACACGAGGATGGTATGGTGGTTGAAAAGTAGACTTTCTGAAATGAAAAGTGTCAAGAAAATCAGCAGTATTAGTAACATTTTCAGTATCAAATTTATTACTGAAAAAGTATCTAAGATTTAAATTCCTGCAAAATTGTTTTAAATCAAGACATACATCATATTCAGAAACAAAACAAGAAGGTACAAAGCTAGATCCTTTATTAAGCACACTTTTTTCAAAAGGTGTTAAAACATAGTCAGTTAAGTTGACTATGAGATCATCCGTCTGCGTAAGCATTTAATTCTACATTTTGGTAAAGTCCCTGAATATTTGTTCCATGTTGCTCCTGGGCCTGCCTCTGATGTTTCCACCCTCCTCTTCTAAAGGGCCCATTCTACCTCTCAATCTCTTATGTAGAGGTGAAATTTGTTCCTCCAAACATTCTGCTTCAGTATCAGTATTTGGGGTGTTTGAGGAAACATCAGAAGTACTAGAACCAGAAGTCAAATCAATGGCTCTGGTAGGTTTGAGTATTGATCTATTTCTTTTACGATTTTGTTTAAAATGTTTTTTAGCAGGTTTTGAGAACCTAACAGATCTTTTCACTGCCTTCCAAGAGTAAATGACATTGTTTTTAACATCACCCATATCTCGGTTAAACTTTTTAAGCTTTTTACTCTTTATTTCCTTCTCAAAGCCATTCACCTCAGACAAATAAGTCTCATACAGTTTGTCATAATCTACTTGGTTATCATGCTGTTGTATTGTATCAAGACATTCATCAAGTTTCCCCTTCATCCCCACAAGTAAGCGTTCATAATATTCAATTAGTAGTTCAATAAACAGCTTAGATGCTGTATTTTGCATAGAACACCATTTATTCATGAAATCAGAGTCATCCTTCCCAACACCTGGTTCCAAGTAAACACGTAAGCCATGCAGAGCTATTTCAACCCCTTTATATGCTTTTAACAGTTTAATATGCCAAGTTGTAGAACGATACTTCTTAGTTTGTAATGTTAACTCTTTAAACAGATGCGACATACTAAAAGTCTCACTCACCCCTGAGAAATTATCATTGCTCGTGATGCCATTTACACCCTCAAAGAAGGCCAAGTCATCTATATCTTGCAATAGACTTGTTACAAAAGCTCGAAGGTTGCCTCCGTTAGCCATGAATGTAAAAAGTCCCAAAACAGTGAGTCCCAAGAAGAATATGATATAATCCAAATGTTATGAACTTCGACATCACTAAAAATACAAATACACCAAAAAATTAGTGCACGTCGAGAAAAAAGGTGCACGGAATCCAATACACAATCCAAAATGAAAAATTCCAGCACACCAAGTCACAGAAATAGTGAATCCAACTTCGGAGGAAGAAATTCGGACCCAAAAGCACTTTGAATAAATATAAGCACTTTTAATACAAGATGGAACAAACATTCAGACAGCTCCATCACACAGCCATTCGGCTCAACTGAAAAACAAACAGATCGGTGACCGATTTCACCCCCTGGCATCGTCAGTGTATAGTTACAAGTAGGCATCACCCAACCAATGTTTTTATAGTCAACATTACCTATGATAATTTCAAATATATCTATACATAAGTTATATTAAACAAAAAAACAAAAAAAAAAAGATATAATTAACATCACCATAAATATAATATAATATAATATATTGTCATGCTTCTGTTATAAAGAAAAAACACATATAAATATTAACTAAAAAATAAATAATAAATAATAATCCAAACCAAGAAATATATATTTGCATGTATATATATATATACACACATACACACACACACACACACACACATATATATATATATATATATAGAGAGAGAGAGAGAGAGATAGATAAATATAAGTACACATACATACAATACATATAACAATATTATTATTAAATATAAACTGAAAAAACATTTTTGGAAAGGATAGAATCAGTGAAGAAGGACAAAAAAATCCATCACCAATGGTCATTAAGGCCAGGTTTATATAAAGCCCCCAGTTTTATCATCCACATTAATTTTTTATCCAACATCTCATGTTCAGTTAAATCAGATAATCTACTACCCTTAACTGCATCAATACCTACAAAGAGAAATAGAGCAGAACTATGATCACATAAATGTTTGTATAGAGCACTTCTTAAGTGTTTACAATTAATCCTTGGAACAAAATGCAATAACAGCAACAACGCCAATAAGCACACGACCAGAGATATCACCAGGAACCGGATGATTTGTAGAAAACTCAGCTTTAATTTAACTTCACAAATAAAATGTGCACGAAGAATGATTTAAAATCACAATACAGTCATGCGCTTTCGCCCGGGCTCTCCCAGGCTTTATCAAGACAGTGTTATACTCCATGTGCATTCAATTTATACTTTTGCCACTCCAATAGCCAATTATACAATTAATTATTTAGTGTAGTCTCATTAATATATAATTCTCTTTTGTTTAAAGAGACATACTTGATGTTAAAAACAGTTGAAAAAACAGAACATGAAAAATAATCAGTAGCAGCAAAAACATCCTATAAAAACTTTCTTAGTTGCTTTCTGCCATCATTACTTTTTATATTTCTTATATATATTTTTTGAAATAACAATTCATATCATTATAATATAAATTGTGTTGTGAGGGTCCCACTATATCTAATTAAAAACTATTTTTAAAAATCTTATTAAATTCTGTTATGTTAAAGATGCAATAAATATTAAAATTACATCATGTAAATTTAAACATAAATATAAATATAATTGTACTTATAAATATAAATATATATGTAAAAATATTCAGCTTTAAAAATCTTAACATTATTAGATCTTAATGAACTGATAAAACACAATGTTGAATTAATTAATCATACTTCTTATTTTTTAAAATATAAATTAATACATTCATAACAATAGCTGTAATGCACTGAAATCTTACTTATAAATATTTTAAAACCACTTTATTTGGACTGTATTAAGCATTTACAAAAAACTATATCCTTCCACATTGGCTTTCATGGCCATCCCTTAGTGGAAATGACCAGTTCGTGAAAAATGCATTCTTCAAAACCTTAGTATCTGTGTTGTGTATCATGATTATCTAAAATAATTTCTACAATTTGGCCCTACGTAACTTAAGAGCACTATTGATACTGATTGCATCATTAAGCCCTGGTGGTCTTGTGGCATTCAGTTTTATTTGCCACAACAGTTCTTTGTATTCCAGGGATGCTTCCCAGTCCCCCCCTCTTACATTAATGGAAACCTGTTCAAGGACTAAAAATTTTAAGCTCATATTATCACAATTCAAAGAGTGCTTGTAAAATGCATTAGATTCTTTCTTATTTTTAATTTCATACATATGTTCGTACACTCTTCTTTTTAAAACCCTTTCTGTTTTTCCCACATAAAAACTCATGCAGTGTTGGCAGATTCCCAGGTAAACTACACCTTTTGAATTGCAATTGAAGTGCCCTGATGGGAACAAATTCATGTTTCTAGATTTTAAATAAATGCCTTTTTTGTCTAAAATATAACAACACTGACTACACGTCTTACATTTGTAGGTTCCCCTGGCCTGATGATTCTCATTAATACTGGTTGGCACTTGTTTTTCCAGTAATTCTTTAAGATTGCATTCCCTTCTTCTAACAAAGTGTGGTTTACTTGGGATGTTTTTCTTCAGATCATCATTGATAGAAAGAACTGGCCAACATTTGGCTATAATGTCCTCAATATCCGCACTGTTTCTGTTATATGTGTATAGAAAAGGTAAATTTTCTATTGTGTCCTTACTTGTCTTACTTGTATATTGCTGGGTAGTTGTAACACCTAGTAAAGGGGAAAACTGTGTGGACCTTTTTTGGGAAATCTCATTAAATATAACCTCAAATGTATTGTTTGGGTATCCTTTTTCCATAAAAAGATTTCTTAAATAATCACATTCCTTCTGGTATAACATATCAGTGCTACAGATTCTTGATGCTCTTATTAACTGGCCTCTTATAATCCCCCTTTTTTGAAAAAACGGATGGTTACTCTCATAATGCAACAGCATATTTGAGTATGTGTCTTTTCTGAAAATGCAAGATTCAAATTGTTTAGATATGCTGTTTTTCCTTAACACTATGTCCAAATAATGTAATTCAAAAGGGTTAATTTTATGTGTGAATTTTAAAAAACAAGTAGAGCAATTAATATATTGCATAAATTCATCAAATTCATTTATGTTGCCCTTCCACAGAATACAAATATCGTCTAAAAATCTTTTATAGTGTACAATGTATTCTGCCCATTTTGTTGAAAAAATAAATTCCTTTTCCCAGAAATGCAATACCAAGTTTGAGTAAGCCGTAGCACAAGGTGTGCCCATTGCCACCCCTTTGTTCTGCTTAAATAGTTCCCCATTGAAAATAATGTAGTTATTCATTAAAATAACTTCCATGAATTCAACTATTAAATTAATCACATTACTACTAAAACCTGATTTTTCAATAAGTATCCTACTAAACCATTCTATACCTATTGTGTGTGGAATACTTGGGAATAAGTTTACAATATCAATAGTAACCATGTAATTGGTTACGTCGTAATATGAATTTTTTATCCCTTTAAGGAATTCCCATGAATCTTTACAGATGCATTCTATTGATGAAACCAATTTTTTGGTTGATATATCTATGAATTTGCCTAGAGGTTCAGTAATGCCTTTTGCCCCTGCAACTATGGGCCTAAATTTTAGAGGATCAAGGCCTTTATGCACTTTCGGGATGCCAAAAATAATTGGTGTCAGGGGTTTCTGTACTAACAGATAGTTAAACAATTGCTCATTAATGACCCCTTGCATCAGATGGTCCTCTAGCAATAGCTTTATTCTTGAATACGCCACATTGCGTTCATTAACTGAAACCTCTGTGTAGTTCTCTGTGTCATGCAATATATTTGCTATGTGTGCTTCATAAATCATGCTTATACATAAGAACTACCCCACCTCCCTTATCCGGCTTCATAGGTCTGATTTCCTCTTTTTTGAAAAATGCTATAGTTTCGTAGAAATCTTTGGTGGGATTAGCAACCTTGTCTGTTTCATTCCTAACTGTTAGTTGTCTGAGCTCGGATTCTACCATTTCTTCAAACACCTTCAAAACAGGGTGAAGGGGAGGGTTAAATATACTTGTTCTTTTTAATGGGTCTTTTATGTGCTGCTTACCCCTAAAGTAGATGTTCAAATTTAAATTTCTGGTAAATAGTTTTACATCCAGGATGGTCCTTGATAAATTCAAAGACTTCTCAGGTACAAAATGAAAACCTTTTTTAAACAACTCAAAAAATAGATTATTTACTGGGACATCCGTATAATTATAGATAGAAAAATTTCCTTGTTTAGCAACTGTGCAAGATGGCAATTGTATGATTTCTATATTTGTGAAAGATGGATCTATAACCATTACCTCCTGAAGTTGTTCTTCCCCTGGGCTGACTGGTTTGTTTCCCTGTATAACTGTCTCCCTGGGGCATAATGAAAACCCTGCTCTTGAGCCTGATTGTTCCTTTGGGGTGGTATTCCCTCTCTATTTGGGGTGGCAAATGAATTTTGAACTCTAAAATTCTCATTATATCTACCCCTCGATATGTTCTCATTGTATCTTCTGGGAAATGGTCTGTCCGCACCTTTTGAAAAAACATAAGCAACTCCACTATTATATTCTTGTAAATCTCTTTCCAGCTTTTTGATTTTTCTTTGTACTATCCTGTCACAATGATTATCAACCTCTGTAAACAATTTTTCATAATCCCTTTTGATACTTGAGAAGTTAATGTTGTCAGTGATGCTAGTATTTATAGCATTAATATCCACTAGGAGCGAATTCGCTCTACATTCATAATCAGATATCATGAGTTTGAGCATCTCCATGCCCATTTTGTTAAACAACACAGTAATGTCTTTAAATAATTTAGAGCCCGGAGCTGCGTTATTAGGTAGTTTATTAAAACGCAGCCCCTTTGGTATGCGTTCCACCCTAATGCATTCAGTTAGATACTCTATCTCAAGCTGTACAGACCTAAATGAGTATAACTTGTTGTTAAATTCAGATAGCAGTTGTTCTAGTTTAACATTGTTAGAACAGCTGCTTTTGTTAATATGTACAGTACCTTCAGCAAACTGAAAATGTTTGCTTGTCCTTTTTTTAATGTAAAATCCATCGGCATAAATCCTTGTTTGAGAGATGGTGTGGGACCCGTTGATTCCTGTTCACGAACTGCATAGCACGGCAGATTAGAGTCTTCCAAGTTTTCTGTTAAAGCGTTCCTCTTCCGTTTTACCACTGGTTCATTACAGTCTCTTAATTCATTGCTATCCTTTAGTTGCTGCTGGTTGGGCGGCAAACCTGTTGGGACCCTTCCGCTATCGTTAAGCAGTAAACTGCTCAATTGTGAAAGGAGACACATGGCTTGTTTAAATTCGCCCCTGGTTACGGGCGCATCATCCGAATGTTCGTCGCCCTCAGTTACGTTTAAAATTATGGGTGTATTCATGAAGTCCGTACTTCCTGGTATTGGTGTTTACAATTAATGTCACTCAAGTGTAAGGCAATCCTGCTCTTTAGACTTCTAGAAGTCTGTCCAATATAGAAGGCATCACATTGGCATACTGCCATATATATATATATATGTATATCACCCATTCTGTG
>NC_056744.1:652499581-652632081 GCF_019279795.1 Protopterus annectens | reverse complement strand
TTGAGGGGGAGGGAAAAAAGGAATATGCACTGCCATACATTTTAATAGGAGGTACCATTACTGACTTTACTATTTTTATTGTATTTTAGTGCATGTCAATACATGGACAAACTACTGAAAGAATCAATGGGGAAATATTTCATTCTGATGTCAGTGTAGACATGGACAAAGTACTGAAGGGATTGGGGGAAATGTTTCATTTTGGTGTCAGTGAAGTGCATTTCCACACATGGATAGACTACCGAAGGGATTATTGGGTTTAAATGATTCATTTTGGTGCTTGTGCATACATGGACAAACTACTGAAGGGATCACTGGGGGAATGTTTAATTTTGGTGTCAGTGAAGTGCTTGTGTAGACATGGACATACTACTGAAGGGAATGCCGGAGGAAATGTTTTATTTTTGTTGCTTGTGCATACATGGACTAACTACTGAAGGGAATGCCGGAGGAAATGTTTTATTTTGTTGCTTGTGCATACATGGACTAACTACTGAAGGGATTGAGTAAAATATTTCATTTTAGTGTCAGTGAAGTGTTTCTGCACACATGGATAGACTACTGAAGGGATCTTTGGGTGGAAAAGATTCATACATATTTCAAGAATGCCCACGACTGCCAAAGGATGATAATTCCACAGTTTATTAACAAACAACAATGACTGAACGATACTGGATGCACAGTTTGACACTAAAAACACTTAAAACACAGTGAATGCGGTACAAAGTTAAACGCTTTCAGCCAAATCAGCTGGCCTTCATCAGAACTAGAATGTATTACTATTACGCTGTTTAAATAACTTCATTGGCGCCAAAATCCATATCACATTCCTTAAAGTTATACTAACCATATGTTACGTATATAACCTTAAAGTTCATTAATATTCATTATATCATCAAACTGAAACACTGTATTAAAAAGGAAACCTAATAAAAATAATATATGCACATACTTATTAAAAACTCAATAGTTGTTTCATTGTGACTTGACCTTTTTAAACATTATTAATTGTTGCCTTAATACTACTATGAATGTTTATATGAAATATGTATATAAAGCTAATTATAAAGATGATAATAAAATTAAGAACTACTAAAATAAATTGGGAAATATTATGAATTAATTACGTATGGATGAGGGCTTAACTATTATTACAAGTTAAAAATACAGGAATTATTACTGTTCAAAAAGACTAACTAAATACTAAATAAATAATTAATAAATACGTAAATAAATATTCAACTTCTTATATTACACATTATTAATTTCATAACTGGTCTATAATAACTTATTAATAATCAATTTATAAAAATTCTTTAAAAAAAATCTTTAAAAAGTTCATTAAAAAGTTGTTTTAAAAAGTTTTTTTTGACAAGTTTCTTTTAACAATATAACAAAGATTTTACTGAAATACTTTCATTTAATCCTGGTGGAGTGGTGGCATCCAACCATATTTGCCACCAAGTCTCCTTGTATGCAATATACTCTTAAAATCACCACCTCTCGGGTCTATTTCTATTATGTCAAGTATACTAAACTTGAATTGATGTTCATTCCCTTTACTTTCTACATGTCGATATAAGGCATTCATTCTATCTTTGGTCCTAATGCTATAGGTATGGTCATATATACGTTTCTTAATACATCTTTCTGTTCTTCCAACATAAAAACTTGGACATATCTCACATTTAGCCAAGTATATCATCATTTTGGTATTACAATTTCCTTGTTTACATCGTATAATAGTTCTATGTCCATTCTGTAATATTATCTTATTATTCTGTGACATATAGCTACATGGATTACATAATCCACATTTCCTGCTTCTGTTGTTATTGTATATAAAATTTATTTTCCTGTCAATATTTTTATGTTGCATTAAAAACTTCATATTGCTTCCCATTTTTGTAAACAAAATTAGGCTTTGTACCTAATATTCTAACCAGACTCATATCTGTACTAATTAAATGCCAAAATTTGTAGATAATTCTTTTAATTTTATCCACTCCATTATTATATTGTAATATGCATACTCTTTCATACTTGGAAACTGATTTATTATTAAATATATTGTTACTAAATGATTTCTCTGCTCCCAATAAAGGCTTATATTTAATATTCCACTGTCCAATGACATATTCAATAATCTCATTCATCATATCCGCAGGGTATCCTCTTTGTGCAAAGAGTTTTTTGATAAAATTTAATTCAATTTTCATCTCTTCATAATCCGAGACCATTCTAGCTGCACAAATACATTGTCCTTTAAAAACATTATATTTAACTTTGTTTGGATGGCAGCTAGAATAGTCCAAATAATTGTTAGAGAAGGTACTTTTCCTATGTATTTTAGAATGAACATTACCTTTGTCATGATAAATATATGTATCCAAGTATGGTAAGCCTTTTTTATTAAAGGAATGTGTCAATTTCAAGTAATCACTACTATTATTAAGAAAGTCAATAAATTGTAGCAGCTCATCCTGTTCTCCTTCCCATATAATGTATATATCATCCAGAAATCTGGAATAATATTTTATATGTTGGAAGTATTTGCTGGGGAATAATATAGTATCTTCCCAAAACAGCATAACCAGGTTGGCATAAATGGGTGCACATGCTGCCCCCATAGCAACCCCCTTGGTTTGCTTAAAATATTCTCCCTCAAAGTAAATGAAATTATTGTCCAATATTATAGACATCGTCTCTATTAATAAGCATATCTCGTCCCATTCTAGGTTAGTATGTCTCAATAAGCTACTATTAAAGGCCTCCAGACCTTCTTGTTTTGGGATGCAGGAAAATAAGTCAATAACATCAATTGTCACTATTATAGTATCGCTGTTCAATATTGCTTTAACAGGGAAATTAGATAGGAAGACCCAAGAATCCTTGACCATATGTTTGATGACCGAGTACATATCCTTTAACTTTGTGTCAATATACTTGCCCATAGGAAATGTTTTAGAAAAACTGCCATATACTATTGGTCTGAAGGGGGGTCCTTAGTATCTTTATGTACTTTAGGTATACCTACCAGAGTAGCTACCTTAGGAAATTTAATCTTAATAAACTTATATATTTCATCTGTAATTCTACCTTCTAATAGGTATTCTTCTATATATGAGTCTATACGCTGATAAGCTATATTTAATTCATTTAATGAGATTGTCTCATAATTCCCAGTTAAATATAGTATATCATATATTTTCTTTGTATACTGTATATTATCATATAAAACTATACCTCCCCCTTTGTCTGGTTTCATTATTCTAATATCACTTTCATATTTAATTTCATAAAGCAATTGTAATTCTTCATATGATAAATTTTTAATGTTTGTATCCTGTTTCAAGTAATTATACTCCTGATATATTTCTCTTGTAACTACCTTATCAAAAACATCTACAACAGGGTGATTGGGTGGCGTAAACATACTCTTAGTATTTATTTGATTATTGACTCCCTTACTCACATAATTATAATCCTTTTTAGGTACATTTCAAAAAATATGTCCAAATTAATCTTCCTAATGTATTTCTTAAAATCAATTAATACTTCAGTTAAATTGAATTTAGGATTAGGTATGAATTTCATGCCTTTCTCAAATAAATTAAAATGAACAGTTTCAATAGATGTATTAGAATAATTATAAATATTAAAATTATTATAAGAATAAATATTCCCTTTAATAATTATTTGGTTGTTGCTATTTTCTACTAATTTATCAACATTTATATTATTGCTACATTGTTTATTATCTTTATTATTATTATTATCATCTGAAATATTAAAAAACGTTGTTCTATCAGTTTCACTTCTAGGAAAAGAGACTACTTTTTCTGTTAATACTGGTTGTAATTCTTTTTCCTGTAAAAATTCTCTTTCTGATTGGTTCTCTGATATGGTTGACCTATATCTCTTGGGTGTCTCTGAAAATTCTGTCCCTCATATTGTCTTCTTAATCCATATTGATCCTGAATATTATTGTTATTATTTCTACTATTATTATATTTATATTTATTATAGGCAATGTAACCTTGTGTATCACTCTTTTGGGGACTGGGCCAATTATAGGCTATACCTTTATTGTACTGTTCCCTGTCCCTTAACAATTTATTCTGTTTACGTTGGCTTATTTTAACAACCCATTTCTCAGCTTCCACAAATTGTCTATTATATAATTTTTCTCATTCCATAAATAATAAATCGTTCACAATACAGACATTAAGTTTTTCCGCTTCTTGTATCATCATACTCAATCTTTTATCATTATACTTGACTAATAATCTCATATAATTAAATCCACAATCGTCAAAAAACATATTAAATTCATGTTTACCAGTATTGGTCAGATCTAAACCCATGGGTAACTTAAAAAAATCTAAGCCCCATGGGAACTATCTTATTATCTATACATTTTGATAAATACACATTGTCTATTTTCAGTCCATTAATAGTCTTAAGTTTCTTTCCCAAAGCATAGATCATAGTTTTTAAACACCCAGTCTCTTCTGTAGCCTCAACTTGTGTATTGGCAACAATATTCCTTCCTTCCTTATGGTCAATGTCACAATTAAATGTTAGAAATTGATTAAAACAATTCTCTTTTACATGTTCAGCTGGACAAGTGGTAGATGATTGTACAGGTTTGCGTTGTGACAAATTTCCTTTACTTTCTTTATTATTATGTTCAGTGACCGCTGAATATGTCTTGACTGGCAATGCTTGTTTAGATTTAGTGCCTGTCCTTTTAGCCTCTAAGTCAATATCATATAATGAAAAGTCAAAAGTAAAATCTGTGATATTGACTTGGCTACTAGACAATGGAACTGTAATATCCAGCGTATTATATTTACTTTTGTTAGTTACTTTTTGTCCATTAGGTATATCTAAACTGTCATTAAAAGGCTCACCTTCGCTGTCGTGTGCATAGCTGTTAGGTTTATTAAGCAATGTTGTCGCACTCTGAGCCCTTTGTTGCTCTTTCATATCCCCTTCTATATCTTTCTTCCGAGAAGCGCACGACAGCTGGCAGCCTACATTATCGCTTTCTAACATGGAATGCGCCAATAGTGTCTTGCTTTGTTGAGAAGCATTACTGCCAGGCAAAAGTTTGTTGACAAGGAGAGCTAACAATTTAAGTTCGCCTTTCAGTTCAACAATTTCCTGTTTTAATTGATTTAAATTTATGTGCGTATTCGTATCAGTGTTATTTGACTCTACCAAAACCTGGGAGTCCATATTCAAAGCAGTAGCACCGGTGTCTTCCGTATTTAAGGTCGACATCAGAATGAAATCCACTCAAGTACTAACACATCTTCGGTTCCACCAATAAGTGCCCACGACTGCCAAAGGATGATAATTCCACAGTTTATTAACAAACAACAATGACTGAACAATACTGGACGCACAGTTTGACACTAAAAACACTTAAAACACAGTGAATGCGGTACAAAGTTAAGCGCTTTCAGCCAAATCAGCTGGCCTTCATCAGAACTAGAGCGTATTACTATTACGTTGTTTAAATAACTTCATTGGCTCCAAAATCCATATCACATTCCTTAAAGTTATACTAACCATATGTTACGTATATAACCTTAAAGTTCATTAATATTTATTATATCATCAAACTGAAACACTGCATTAAAAAGGAAACCTAATAAAAATAATATATGTACATACTTATTAAAAACTCAATAGTTGTTTCATTGTGACTTGACCTTTCACAATATTTCCCAATTTATTTTAGTAGTTCTTAATTTTATTATCATCTTTATAATTAGCTTTATATACATATTTCATATAAACATTTATAGTAGTATTAAGGCAACAATTAATAATGTTTAAAAAGGTCAAGTCACAATGAAACAACTATTGAGCTTTTAATAAGTATGTACATATATTATTTTTATTAGGTTTCCTTTTTAATACAGTGTTTCAGTTTGATGATATAATGAATATTAATGAACTTAAGGTTATATACATAACATATGGTTAGTATACCTTTAAGGAATGTGATATGGAATGAAGTTATTTAAACAGCGTAATAGTGCATCTGATGAAGGCCAGCTGATTTGAAAGCCAACTTTGTACCGCAGTCACTGTGTTTTAAGTGTTTTTAGTGTCAAACTGTGCATCCAGTATTGTTCAGTCATTGTTGTTTGTTAATAAACTGTGGAATTATCATCCTTTGGCAGTCGTGAGTGGATTTCATTCTGATATTTCAAGAATGGGCATTAATGCCCTTCTAGCCTGCCAATAACCAGAACAGTTGTTCTGATGCTGAGTGTCCAGGCATTTCTTGAAAATATCTAAACTAGTGCTTGCTTTAATGTAATTTGATAGTTTATTCCATGCATCGGCAGCTGTCTCAGAAAACTAATCAGTACACTTCTCATTCCAATAGAATCTTTCACATGGTTGCCTGATGATTCTCTACAATATTTGGATAAGCCCAAGCATTCCCAGAGGCAGTTGTCTCTAAATGCCCTATATATCTGAATAAGGTCACCTCTTAAATATCTATATGAGACACTGTACAAGTTCAGATAATTTAGTCTTTCATTATAACTTAAATTTTCACATTCATGGATGCCCTTGGTATATTTCCCTTGTAGCTTTTCCAGTTTACTCAGGCTTGTTTTCTCATAAGGTTTCCATATTTTTATCCTATACTCAATTTTGGGTCTAATGTAATGAATAAACAATGACTTAATTATTTCTGATTTCCTCCACTTTATAAATCTTTTTACACAACCTATAGTTCTATAACTATTATTAACCAATTGCTTGATATAATTAGAAAAACTGCCCATATACCTAGGTCCTCAAATGAATCTACAGTTTCAATCAATGTGTGCTGTATTAAATAGCCAGATTTCAATTTATGTCTCCCAAATTTCATATGCTTAGTTTTTGATGCATTTATCAGCATATTCTTCTCCTGTGCCCAGATGGTCAAATTAGTCAAACATTGTTTGAATGGGAGATACAAAGAGAGGTTTGCATTGAAATTGAGAAGGTAGTTAGTGTTTTATTTCATATTATTTTATTTAACATTTGTTGACTGAGATAATACAATGATCTAAGTAGACCAATTTCAGACATTGCCTGGGAGTTGAGTATAAGACATTAGGAAAACGTTTGCATTGCTAGATATTATATTACATTCAAAATATACTGTAACGGCATATTCATTTTATTCAGATGTAGAGGGAAATACATTTTTAATTTGCAGGTAATAATTTTAGGTAATATAGTGTGTTGTGACATCGATGATAGATAGTGGATAGAGTGTGAATGTTTCTGTCAACTGATGAAAAAATGAGTCAGGAGCTATTTATGGACACCGAACCACATGTAATTAAAAAGGCAGAGGTTATTTTTCGAGAGCATTATGATCTGATAAAGCATATTTATATTGATTTGGAAGAGAATGGATGGGATAAATATAAAAGGGATGGTTTGAATATAAAAAAATGGGATGAATTATATAGGAAAAATAAAGAAAGAATAGAGATTTTATTAGAAAAACAGATATGCAGTCAGTTGTAAAAGGAAGCTGTGTGCCCATTTCTGAGTTGATGGAGTACATAAGGTATGGTACAGGGAAATTAAGGTGAAAAGGAAACTATGAGAAAAAATAGGGAATGCATTTATCACAGATGATGATTTGAAATGAGAAGACTTGTAGCTAGATTAAAAGAGGAAGATAGTGATGGCATACAGAAGATTACTTTGAATGTAGTTAAAGACAAAGTAAAATGAAAGTGCTCTGGGAGGAATGTTTGAAATATAGCTTCTTTAAAAGGATACAAGAATGGCAGAGGAAGGTGTTTTCAAACTTTTAAACGAATTGCATAAGGAAGAGATATAGAGTATAACATATGCTACAGTTTCTTTAAGAGCTTGACTCATTTCACATTAAAGAGTTCCAGAGCGCAAAGACTTGACATGGTTTAGGTTTCTTGTACTGTAGCACATCCTGACAGTTAAAGCTTTATGAGATGGCAGGATTTCAAGTTCAGCTCTTATTTCATTCACAAAGAATTCACATTTTACAAGGTATCAGAAGTGAAGCCGAACAAAGATGGCCACCTTTCTGTAGACACTGTACATCTACAGGTCTCCAGTTACTCGCAAGAATAAGTAACCCTGAGGATATACTATAAGTCTTTTTACATTAATTACCGAATATAATTATTCTACTACAACCAAACTACGACTGGGAATCAAAAGAACGAAAGAAAAACTAATTAATTTCACAGGATTAAAGCTGATTGTCTGCCTGACTCTGAAGAGAGTTATAAACAAAGGATCTATCTGATTTCTGCTTCAAGATGTCAAAACTGGACAAAAATATGGACACAACAACAACTAAAACTAAATTATCAATGCTGATGTCACCAGAGAAAGACTCTACATTTAAAAGACAGAAAACTGTAAAACCACAAGATCTTTTAAAAACAGGAGGAGCAAACCAACCGGATCAGTTAGCTAACATGGAGGACATTAAAACAGCATTGTTACCCATACAATAATCTTTAAATGCACTTTCAAACCAGATACTTGCTTTTAATGCCACATGCAGTCAAATTCTCGACAGAATAGATAAATCTGAGGCTAGAATATCCGAGAATGAGGACAGAATAACATTTCTTACAAGAAAAACAGATATTCATGACCTGGACATTCAAACTATGCAAACCAAGATCCTGGATTTAGAGGCAAGATCCAGAAGAAATAACATAATTATTAGAGGAATCCCTGAAAATATTCAGTATAATGATCTATTGCCTACCATTACAAAGATACTGGAAATATTGTTCGAGGGCTCAGGTATGGCTAAGCAAATAGTCATAGAAAGAGCACACAGAGCTATCAGGGAATCACAAGCATCAAATATTCCTAGACCGGTTTATGTTAAAATTCTGAATTACCAGGATGTAAATAAAATAATTCTAACTATGAAAAAGAAAGGAGGTTTTGTAATGTGGCAAAATAACAGAGTTTCTATGGGTCAAGATCTACCACTTCAAATCAGGCAAGCCAGACTAGCATTAGCCCCTTACTGCAAATTTCTTATTGATAAAAATATAAAATTCCAGATGAAGTATCCAAGTACATTAATCTTTACATTAGATGGAGCCAAATATTCTATTTCTACAAAAAAGGAAGCAAAACTCACCTTTTTGAAGACTTTTAAATCCCTGCCAACTTCAGAAGCTTAACTGGAACATTCAGTCTGTGTACAGCAATACAGATTCTGGGATTCCAGGTCTACTATACCTTGAGGCTTCAAAATCCTTTGTTTGATTCTTTTTTCTCACCAGGCCCCCTGTTTAATCATTAATCAGTATTTTCTTACAGGTCCAGCTTAATCCAAAGATTTCATGAACTCCTACAGCCTCGATGAACTGTGTGTGTCTGTGAGTCAACAGGAAGTCCTAGAAATGCTCCCGAGGGTCCGCTTTTGTTGTGGCACTTCCGGAAGTCCGTCTGCATAATGGGTCCCCCTTCGAGAACTCGAAATCAGGATTTTTATACCAGGAAGTAGCCAGAGCTTTGTGGAGCCAGGGGAAGCTTTTAGAAGTGCAAAACGAGGCTCCTGGACTATTTTAGAGAGGTTTGACTTTTATTTTGTATAAAGAAATGTCAGCTTATTCAGGTAAGGATTTGGACTGGGCTGTAACATATGGTTAAATAGAGTAATTTAACTACAATGTTAGAAACAATATAAAGTTACTACAGTTATTCTATTTTGGTTATAGATAGTGTGCCTGAAGATAGAAATGCAGTTATAATTATATACTATTGATATTTCTGCTTTCTGCCTTTGAAATGACTGTTATGTCGTTTATGTTACCAAAAAAAAAACTTTCTCCTTATTAATGCTATGACAATCTATATGTGTTAACATGTATAATTCATTCTCCTATTCCTAAGGGAATGGAAGGATATATATTTTATGTGGTTCTAGAGATCCTGTGCATTATGTTAGCTATATATTTCTTACAGTATTAATACATTACTGATGTTGTTTTTATCAATGCTGCTGTTAACATGGTATACTTACATAGGCAAAGTTAGATAAGACAGTTAGTTATTCTAGGATATTATAACCAAGGATTTAATTAATAATGTATGTAAACCATTAGAGGGTAGAATAAGAAATTGGTATGTAAGATATAACAGTGTGTTAACTAACTAATGTGTTCAAGAGCTGTAGATAGTTACTAGTGTTTAATGGGGAATGTGTAGGTTAGTTTTTGTAGGGTTAGTTGTAGTTATCATAGGTTTTGTATATCTTATTAGGGTGTTATTATATAATAGTTATTTAGGATTGATGTATACCAATAGAAGTCTAAACAGTGTTAAAAACCTATGTTTGTCCTGGTCCAGGAGAATAGTGGATAGGCACTGGTTAGGGATGGGGCATTTAGTTTGCTTCCAGATATTTCAAAATCCGATATTATACCGGAACTTAGTATCGTTTTTCAAATTCAACATATACACTAACATTTTAAAAGTATTTTTATATGGATAATAGACTCATGGAATGTCAGGGGTTTCCAGAGTCTGAAAAAAAGGAAACTATTTTTTCATTTACTTCTTCAGTCAAAAGCACCATTTATTTTGTTACAAGAAACCCACTTGGTTAATGATCAATGGACGGCCATTAAAAATAAAAAATGGATCAGGGAGGTAATAGCTTTGGAAGGGACAACTAATAGTGCAGGTGTAGCAATAATCATCAAAACTCGGTTCCAAGAGAGGATTTTAGATTTTAAAATGGATAAAGAAGGAAGATGGTGCTATGTAATTTTTATAACAAAATTTTACAATAAACCAGTGATTCTTCTTAATATATATGGCCCATGTACTAATCAGCAAACCTTCATAGCATCACTTTACTTTATTTTAAACCAATATAACATTTATTATATAATAATAGGAGGTGACTGGAATACATACCAAGACCCTAAATTAGATAAAACAAGTTCCCATAGATCTTATAATAATCAGGCAGTGATAGCACTGCAGGAACTTAAAGCAGATTTTAAACTTTATGATCCATTTAAATATAATAAGGACCAAATGAATCCAAATAACTTCACATTTTATTCGAGCTGTCATAAAATGTGGTCCAGGATCGATTTTTTTTTAATATCGGATACACTAATGTGTTTTGATCCCTATATATACATACAAGCTCGTTATTTGTCGGATCACTCCAGGATCACATTAACCTTTAAGAAAGATACTTGTCATAAATTGCATGATAGGGGTTATAATTGGACATTAAATCCATATATATTACATAAAGAGGATGTATTAAAAGAAGCTCAGGAGTTTTTTAATCAATTATTAAATAATCTATTAGAACAACGACACCCGTCAGACATAGAATGGGCAACTACCAAAGCGCAAATTAGAGGAATGTTTATCTAAAAAGCTACTTTCTACAAGAAATTACAAGTGAAAGAGATGTATGACTTGGAATCAAAAATTAAATTATTAGATCAGGAATTAATTAGAAATTATAGTAAACAAACCGAAACGGAATTATTAAATTGTCAGAAGAAACTTTTTTTATTACAAAATAGTAAATTATCATTCCATGAACAAAAAATGTTGGTAAAATATGCGAATCACATACAGACTCCATCAAAAGCACTAGCACGTATTATTAATCAATCGGAGTCACCTTCCCAAATCCCTGAAATATACTTTAACAATAAAACATACACCAATACGGAAGAGATTATAAAGGTTTTTGAAATAATATTTTCAGAACTATATGGTGAACAACAGGATGTAAATCCAAATAAGAATAATAATGACTTTCTTCAGAAAATTATATTTCCAAAGATTAATGATGAGCTTCATATGAACCTAATTAAACCTATTTCTTCAGAGGAAATAACTGATGTTATCAAGAAATTGAAGCCACACAAAGCTCTGGGATCGGATGGTTTGACTACAGAATTTTATAAAACTTTTAGCGATATTCTGGGGAAAATACTCACAGTGGTCTTTAACTATATTATTAACAATAAAATTACTGACCCACACTTTAATGCATTGAAAACTATCCTCATACCGAAAGAAAATACTGATCGACAAAACCCGGATAATTATAGACCCATTTCACTTTTAAACATAGATATGAAAATTATGACATCGATCTTGGCTAACAGGTTGAAAATGGTAATAAACCCTATAATATCTGATGAACAAGCCGGTTTTATAAATAGCAGACAAACTATAGATAATACATTAACACTGCATACAATGATTTCTCATGCTACACATAAAAACAGAATCTTTATGCACTTATAATTGATGCACAAAAAGCATTTGACAGAGTGAACTTAGAATATTTATTTGAAATTTTAACATGCTTTAACATACCGTAAGAATTCACTTCAACTTTAAAAAAATTATATACCAATCATTATACAAATCTAGTCATTAACAGGAATCTTTCAAAAAGAATTCAAATTAAAAATGGTACCCGTCAGGGCTGTCCTTTATCTCCCTTGTTATTCAATTTGTATTTGGAACCTCTATTTTGCACATTAAACAAAATATTTATCATAATGCTCCAAGGATTTATGGTACAAAGATCACAATGGCTGCTTTTGCAGATGATTTGAGTATTTATTGCACAACACCTGTTTCGGATACTAATAAAATAATAAAGCCAGTAGACGAATTTGCGAAAATTTCCAATTATAAATTAAATTAAAAAAAAAACTAAGATATTCCCATTAAAGACACCTACACCTTTTTCACTATTACCATTAGTAGGGCAGGTAAAATCAGAAGAAAAAATAAAATACTTAGGAGTGGTTTTCCCAACAGACAACAGAGATTTTTATCTCAATAATGTTAAGGTTATTTGGGAGCAGATAGTATCTGACGTGAAAAGATGGGATAATCTGAAATTACCAATAATGGCGAAGACTTCAATTATTAAAATGAATATACTTCCTAGATTACTATATATTTTTAGAGCGTCACAAGTTCAAATCGCCAAAAAATTCTTCAAACAGCTTCATACAGAACTAGCTAGATTTCTATGGGAACCTAGAAAAGTTAGGATTTCGTATGATAAATTGATGGCTCCAAAAAAAAGGGGAGGGTCGGATCTACCTAATTTCGAAACATATTATTTAATAATAAACACCAATAGACTTTTAAGAATAATTAACTCGGATGGGTGTAACTCGAAATGGGTTCCCAAATGGCTGGTTCTTAATCATAAACATGTCAAGGAATTGGATATTAACTGCAAGGCATTACCTTTTTTAAACAAAAATACTCTTAAAGGGTACTTCGTGTTCGAACATATCAAAACATATATAGTTTCAGTACAAACTCTTTTTAACTCATTAAATCTTTTGCAAAGTATGATGATTTTTCAACCATTTCATAAAAATCCAAATTTGAAAATTGGTAATCAGCTGACAGACCTTAAGAAATGCCCACTTATAATTAATTTAACCCTATTTGATTTATATCCTTTTTTAGGTATCCCGACTCACAATATTTTAGAAGAGTTGAATCTCCCCAAATCGTATCTAATTATAATAAGACAATTAAAAGACCTAACAATAAGTTACCTTAGTAAAGGGAATGACACAATTAAAGAGGAAGACTTAAACATGTGTCTGAACTTATGGCAAACCCTTACACAGGAATGTAAATATATAACGGCAGCATATGGTTTGATTAAAGAATTAAAATATAATAATCAAATATTAATTTCCAAATACTGGAGAGAGAAATTGTTGACAATTGAAGAAAGTAAAATACTAAAAGCAATTCACTTAACCATAAAATCTGTGTCCCTTCAGAAGCTATTATTTACCCAATTGATGATATTTAATAATGCGTATTATACGCGTCTCACTCTACACAAATTTAACTCAAAGAACTCACCAAAATGCCCATATTGTATAGATCAAACGGCTGACCTCCTACATATGTTTTGGAGTTGTAAATGTATTTTCAGACTCTGGAATTCCTTGAAATTTCAATTACAAAAAATGGGATATCAACATTCCACACTCTCCTGGGAATTTACGATGTTGCATATTCCACCACCCAACTTGGAAAGAACCCAAAGAATTATACTAATCAATATTTTTTTGTTGATGAAGTTATATATAGCTTCCAATTGGTTGAACCCTTTACAGACATCATGGGAAAATTTCAAGATAGTAGCCACCAAACATATTCTAGCACATAAATTTCTAATTAGTGATCATAAGAAAAATGTAAACAATACAAAAATATGGGAACAAATCTTTAACATTGTATTAGCTTAAAGTTCCATTCCTCTATTCTCCGGGAAAAAACTGAATAACTGTTGAATTTTATTGAGATAAGTCTTATATAGTTACTAGTTCTTTTTTCTTCTATAGTGATTTTATGTAACTGTTGGAAGCATTCATGTACATATTGTAAGTAGTTGGTAGTACTGTATTAGTTGTGTGGAAAAAATAAAATAAAGAATTATTATTGAAAAAAAAAAGAAGTGAAGCCAGTGTGGTCAGGGGTGTGGCTGGAAAAGTGTCAAGTTATTCATTTTGAGATGTGGTGCAGCTACAGTCTTTGGGAAATTCTGTCTTTGAGGCAAATGTGTGGACATTGAAAGAAATGGATCTGAAAGTTCAGCTTGCTTCTAGCAGAATAAAATAGCTGAGAATCCTGAAAAGGTACAATGTGCGAGTTATTTGCCCAGCACACAAGGAAGAAATGATTAAAATGCATAGTATATTTAAGTAAGAGAGGGAAAAGTTTCATAGTTGTAGCAAGACATATATTTCAGAACTGTTGTGGGCTGTGTTAAAATCTGTCATATATTTGTTCTTCATAATGGCAAAAGAACTAATTGAAAGCAATCATATTTACAATGTCAAATTAGAGAACCAAGCCAAATACTATGAGTTTGGTGATTACACGATTCATTATTATCAACCTAACTGGGCATGTGGTAACACAGAACAATCAAAGAAGGGGCATATTGGTAAAAAAAAAAGCAAATCTAACAAATGAAGCAATAGATGTATACAGAAATGGCAAAGTTACTTCAAAATATATTAAATAATTATTGGGAGAGTTAAAAATCTATAAAGTAGCATGCAACAGAAAAAAGTATGGTGGTTATCACAGAGAATTATGGCTATGAGCTGTTGACAAACCACTTCCTGTGACATAGGGTTTAATTACCTTACCCTTCATTTGCCTACTGTGTGAACTTGAGTAAGTCACCTAACCAGACAGTGCTTTCAGACAACTGGGAGTTCGGGCTAGGCTCCTTCATTGTCTCCTGGACTGCATGCCTATGAACATATAAAATACACTTTATAAGACTAGAGAGAAAATAGACTGCTAAACGAATTTCATTGGCAAGTTTTGCATGAAGTATTTCTGTAAGCATGTTGAGAGGAAGTGCACTATACTGGGTCAGTTCTGTAATAGACTGGCCTTAGAATCGTATTAAAGTGTAGAAAATGTGAGTAATGACTTTGCTGCCAAAAAGGATACATACGGTTGAAATGAACAGTGAAAACTTGTAGGCACTATTAATGTGGAAATATTGTATAGGGGTATGACACAGAATTTCTGAGACAAGAGGACGTCACAGCTCTGGACAGAAAGGCATAGAATATATATAATAGGAGTGGGTAGTTTAGATTAAACACTGGCATAATGTAACATAATGTCACATCAAATTTTCACAGCACTGAGGTGGAAAGAAAATAAACTGAATGCCTTCATGTGCAAACTGATTATTCACACAGGCCAGCAGGTATTACCACTGGTCCAGAAATTTCTTATTTGCAAATATAGGAATAAGGAATACAAAGTTCCCTTTCAGATAACTATAACAGAAAACTTCTAAACTCTGGGACATTTGACTTGATATAAAGAAATAAGGTCATGATGTGCATGTGAAGAGTGATTGATGATCTGCTTCTTAACTATGAAGATTTATTTGTTGGTCTGACATATTTTTCAGGTTTGCAATATATTAAGATAAATCCTGCCAAATTACCTGTCATACATTCTCCAAGGACAGTTCCAGTAGTATTGCGAGATAAAATTGAAAGGGAATTATGAGTGTGATGAAGAAACAAATTGAGCCTAATGAGTAGGTGAATAATATAGCTGAAGAAACCAAAAAAAACTCCAAACCAATGAATATCAAAATCCAGAGCAAAGGAGAAAGGCGAACCAGTTCAACTGTAGCTCACTGCCAAATTTATTCAAAATAAAAAGGCGAAAAACATATGAGATCAAGTGCTGCCTGGATCAGTACCAGGCTTTAAGAAAAGCCTGGTACTGATCCATGAACTGGTTATCTGATTTTGATATTCATTGAATAATATAGCTACTTGGGTTAAGTCTGACATGATTCATATTTACATTGTTCTGCAAGAACTCAGCAAAGCTGTAAGCGATTACGAGAAAACATCATTCACTTCTTCCTATGTAACATTGTTTCTAGCATGTTAAATGCAAAGTATTTCTCTTAACTTCACAGTGGTCAAGGGGTCTGGCAAATTAGGCTAGATGAACACTTCCAAACTGTGTACATTTAATACACCTACAGGAAGATGCATACCTCTTTGACTTCTATTTGTATTTCATCAGTACATAAAGTGCTTCAGAGAAGTGTTGTGCAAGTGTTGTGCAGATGCTTGAAATGCCTGATAATACTGTTAAAGTCACTATTGATATTCTGTTTTTTAGGTACGATGAAAGAAAAAGTTGACAAAAGTATGACTGTGTTATCTGAACTAACTGACTGAATAACCCCAGGTTGTGTAAGAATAGAGTTATAGAGCTGGGATGCATGGGTTGTATTTCAGCTTCTAGGTTTTGAAATCAGATGATGAAAAGGTCAGAGCTGTATAGTCAGCAAACCAAATAATAAATAACCACATATATATAATTTTTGAACATGGTACAGTATTTATTAAGGTTTATACTAACTCTGCCTGAAATTAGTTTCTTCCCCATTGAGGAAATTATTGAAATAAGACATGCATGTATGTCACGAACTGGAAACAACTATGTATATAATTTCTAATCATAGTACATTGTTTTCTAAAGTTAAATACAAGTTTGTCTAAAATAAATTTGACCCATTTGAGGAAATTATTGGAACAGAATGTGGCATTTGTGGCATGAACTAGGATGATGAGAGAGAAAATATTTTTATTGTCTGGAATATTATAAAATGATGACAGCCAAAAAGGCAGTGAGGAGAAAATAGTTGTCCATTTCTCAAAAGTGCCAGAAAAGATATGGTCAGTTGCAAAAGAGCTGTTTGCATTTGTGTATGAACATAAAATCTTTCATCAATGTATTTGTGGAAATGAGTGACCATAAGTCATTCCGGAGTATTTTCAAGAATTTATTGCACAAAGCATCACCAAGGCTGCAAATAATACTGTTTCATTTGTAGAAATACCTGATAGTGCATTGTAAGCCAGATGCACACGAGTACTATGCTGATTCACTGAGAAAGAGGATTGGATGAGAAATAAACTGGAAGTCAATTGGGTTATACTGCAATTACATGTGACAGAAAAGAAGGTTGAATAATTTCTGTGACATTGTTAAGAAGACATGGAGATGAGAGTGCTAAAACAAGACTCCAAAAAGGGTTTACCAGGAATTTAAAATGCCTTTCCTAATGAAATTTAGCACTAACCTTTCATTTAGAAAGGAGACAAAGCTATATCTGCATAGCTGATTTATTGTTTGAGACAAGGACACTGATAACAGTTTCAAGTCAGTAGCAAAAGAAATGTTGACAATACACATGTCATTTGAAAGTAGTCAAATATGAAGAAAGAGCATGTGATATGTTATTTTAACCAGGCATGTCAATGCAGAGAACAACCAGTGCAGAACTGCTCTGTGAGTAATCTGTGCCATAGTATTATTCCAAGAGATCTAGGAAGACATTGACTTAGTGTTGATACAGATATTTTCCAGCAGCAAAAAAATATCTAGCTGATTATATGTTGACTACTATCTGACATTTTCTGAAGATGCAGTCAAATTATACTACAAGACCAGATGTTATCTATGCACTACACAGTGTAAATTATCATTTGCAAAACAAAGTATTCCTGATGTTATATCAGAGAGTGGTTTGGTCTAAAATATGCAAGTGCTAATTCAAGATTTGTACAGTGAAAAAGGAGTTTCAGCATATTACTTTGTCATAATTATGCAAGTTCAAGAAGAAAGAGCAGCTTAAGCCATGAAGCGCTTGATGAAGAAGTCACAGTGTTAGTGTCTCATAGATTTACTGGAATACAGGAATACTCTTCTGAAAGATGCCTATCTGAAGCTTACTCAGTTATTGATTAGTCAGACACCGAAAGGCAGAATTCCTATACTGACTTCATTGTTGACTTTGGAAAATAGAAGTCAGATAAGATATTTTTTTTCCTGATAAACAAACCAATACTTTATTCTCATTTGAAGAAAGGAGATAATGTGACAGGATACACCAGAAGCTGTTCTTTTGTTGAAGCATAAGCAGCCAAGATCATTTGTTGTGAAAAGATCAGCTGAGAAAATGAAGAGAAGAAGCAGGAGCAGGAGAGATCCATATGAGTTAAGGAATGTTTCTTAAAATGATTGTGATGGACAAAGAGACACATCAGCCAGCTACGTGATGTTCACAGAGATGCCTAGTAAAGTGACCAAAGCAATGTGCAATAACGTATATTGACATAGTATCCATAAAGTCTGTTACCAGAAGTTGTCATCAAAAAATGAGAGCCTGTATCAATCTTTATCTGCAAGTTCAACTGATACATTTTATTTCATGCTGTAGGTAACTTACGATGTTGAAGACCTTTAAGAATACTAGTTACAGTACACTCTATCAAATGCACAGGTTGTAGGCAGATATTTTAGGGTAGGAAGTTATCAAAAGGACCATTGCTGAGTGCAGGACTAAACAAGAGGAGCAATAGTGAATACTGCTTTCACTGAGGAGATGAGCTTGCAGCTGAAACTTTCAGATATTTTCAGCACTGGGTAAGAGTGTGTGTGTGTGTGTGTGTGTGTGTGTGTGTGTGTGTGTGTGTGTGTGTGTATGTGTGTATGCATTTGGGTCATCTCTGGTTAGGGTTAGAGTAAAAGCTGGGTAAGGAGATAGATTTAATACTATGTGTGTATTGTTATGAAGTGTGTGTGTGTGTGTGTGTGTGTGTGTGTGTGTGTGTGTGTGTCATGTTTAGTGGTAATGTTAAGGAGATGTTTTTAGTGACGTAATGAGTAAGGTTGGGTTTGGGGCAGGGTTAATGTTAGGGTAGGGTGAGTATGCATGAGTAAGGCGATGTGTGTGAGAGGGACAAAATAAATTCAGTTATTTCTTAATGATGAAAATATAGGGGAAAAGGAAATAGATACGTGGAAAAGGAGAACTACGAAGAAAATATAAAAAAGATAATGCATATAAATGTTGAGAACTGGGTTCTTGAATGTAACAGAGAAGGAGGACAGAAATTAGAGAATCAATGGTGTTGCGAGACTCAGCAATGAGCAATATATAACTTTTTTTACAAGATGTATTGTGAACAATGTATGGAAAGTGGAAGCAAACAGGTCCACTGGGAAAGGTATAGCTGTGGGGAATTTGTTGCTGGAAATAAAGCAATAGTGCAAAAGTAAGGGGACTGCAAAGGGGAGGGCGATAATTCACATATAATGATAAAATGGTCATAATGATTATAAGACTGACTAATGCATATGGTATTACTAAAAGAAATAGTACAACAGATAAAATACATGGCTATTTATGAATACAAAGAAACATTTTAATAAAGATTTGATGCAAAGTAGACCTGATCTAAAAAAGGTATGTATAACTATGTAAATTAATAACAAAATGACTACGGTGGTGGTGCTGTGGTAGTGTTGTCGCCTCACAGTATGACGTTGTCCTGTTCGATTCTCAGCTAAAGTGTCTTCTGTCTGGAGACATGCGTGAATGGACGTACCTTCATTGAAGGTTGTGCATCAGAGCTGGCAACTCGGTACGTAAAAATCTACTGCCAATCATTAGCGGACCGGAGTTCTGCTGTGGCGACCCCTAACTGGGAAAAGCCGAAAGATACAACAACAACAACAATAACAAAATGTAAAGTAGCAAATTATTGGGTGTAACGGACCATGCCTGCCCCTATTAAGTGTGGAAATAGAACCATGTCAAGGATGTATTTTTTAAATATTTAAAGAAGTTTGTAGAAACTCACTGCACTAAAAGTAAGTTTTGATGCTGTAAAAGTTTTGATGCTGTAAGAGAATGGTGTATATTTCTAACAGAAGTTTCTAACAGGAGAAATAGTGAAGTTTGGAAAAAATGGAATTTTATGAAAAAAAAACAAAATTGAGTGGCTACATAAATTAATGGCTGCATACTGTGAAAAGAAAGGATGTGTATAATCCAGAAATAAAAAGACAAAAGTATGAAATTACATAATATCAACCACTTGTTCTCAACATATACAGCATCTCATCAACTTAGACTTGCTCTCTAAAATGCAGTATGGCTTTAGGCCAAAGTACCATACAGGCACTGTCCTTCTGAACGTTTCAGCTCTAAGTGTTTGACACTGTATGTCACATGAAATTGGAGCATGTCCTGAAAGGCCATAGTTTCACTTCCATAGGTTCATCTGTAAATACTAAGCTAGCTGCTCTTGCTGGACATTTTAAGCCTAGCCAACTTCCTGTTTTGTGCTCAAATTAATGTATCATATTTGTTTATAGATTGGCCCTATCCATCCCATTTGGATCCTGCCAAGGATGTAACAGCTGGGCAGCTTCCAACACTTCTGTGCAACTTCCACATGACCAAAGTTTCAGGCAGCTTGAGCTGACCTTCCTAATAGACAAGTTTAGGTGTGTAGATCAACAGAGCTTCCCTGCCAGCAGAAAGAGGGAGGTTGAGCCCTGAAAGGCCAATGCTAGGAAGAACAAAAATTTAATCTCCATACTCTGGCATACAAATCACACCAAAAACAAGGAGGCTGGAGGGAGGGAGTGGTTACTGCAGCAGTGATCATTCTGACAACTAATGTTATGGTAAATTTTAATTACACAATTGTGCTATGTTCATCATATTGATCACTGCTGCAGTAGTCTTAGCTATATGGGTAGATTACCATAGTTAACTACATTTGGGAGGTGGAAGGAGGAGAGTCCAGGAGCCCTGGAGAATGGTCCTAGCAAAGCTTGATCTGGAGCTAGAGAAGGAATCAAGCTTATAGTGCTTTGTAAAAGTACGTACAGAGGACCAAGTAGCAGCTTCTAGTATGTTTCTAGAATCCAACATTTTCCAAAAAGCCACAGATGAAGCCAAGGTTCTGACAGAGTGGGCATTGACTCTACTTCATAGGATCATAGGAAGATACTAGGCTAATGGCCACAGGGCCCTTATAAGCCTAGCTAAATTCAACACGTGTTTCCAGGGGTGTCTCGTTCAAGCAGACACTAAAATCAGACCTATTGCCCTGTCCAAGAGGGACACAGGTAGAACCCCCAGGTTGAATTTCCAGTTACCCATCTGGTCATTCAAATTATGCTTAAATAGGGCCAACGAGGGGTTTTGTTTAATGTGAATAGGAAGCTTGTGTCAAAGGTGGGGCAACCTCTGTGAGGCAAATCTGCCTCTCCATCAAGTTCTGTTGATGTTACATACCAGGTTAAGGTCCTTTGAGTGAGTGACCCATACGCCATTTGATTTACGAATGTGCAACATTTCCATTAAAGCTGTCAAGTTTTTGATTAATTCTATCATCATTTTGTTGTCATGTTTATTTAAGTTTTGTTTGAGCATCAGTGAGACAGCCAAGAAGTTTTATAGAACTGATTTCTTTAATAGACAGCAAGTCAAGAGAGAGATTACGTGAAGGTGTGAGATTAGAATAATTCTAGTTATGGTGAGTATAACAAACGTTAATAGCCTTAGACAACCATTTGGAAGTAGTCTGTTTTAACACAGTTTGTCCTTTTGTCTTACCTTCACAAAAATAAACAATTGATCCAAAAAACTGAAAGATTTAGTTCTGTCAAGATAGTACCTGAGTTGTCTGTGGGCATCTGAGCTATGGAGTATCCATTCTCTCTCATTTCCATTTCTAAGGAGGGATTCTCTTGCTACACGATTCACAGAGGGAAGCAGTTAGATAGTTGCCACTCATTTTCTTGGCTTTTGACATAGATGTTCCCCAGAGCCCTATATTAATCTGTGTTCTTTTCACATTATATGTGAATTAAATGCTTAATCATTGTGGAATGTCGCTGCTCATTCAATATGCAACTAACTCTACTACTGTTTTAGCAGATGCTACTGTCAGATTTGTTAATTCAAGTTTGAAGCTGACCTTTTATTCATGGTAACTGTAGCTAAATGCAGAGAGATTGTACCTGAATTCTTCTAAAACTAAATCAGTGCTAGTCTGCTCCAGAGTCTTTAACTATTTTGCATCTGACTCTTGTAGTTTCACTAATATTGATGACAGTCAATGATACTCTTTGAGTCAGTCAGTCTCACACCTTCACATAACCTCTCTTGACCTGTTATCTATTGAAGAAATCAGTTCTATTAAACTTCTTGGCCTTTTCACTCAAACAAACTTAAATAAATATGCCAACAAAATGGTGATATAATTAATCAAAAACTTAACAGATTATACATAATAGGTCAGTCATTAACACCTACACTGTGTACACAGTCTGCATTCAAGAACATCCCTAACAAATATTTTATGCTTTCTAGCATTCAGAAGGTTACATGAAATATACATGAAGTCTGCACTTTGTGGTAACCTTTATGAATCTCCCTCGATACTTAAGACTGCAAGAAAATCATTTCACAGACAAAAGTGCTTAATCCTGTACCATTTTAGTGGATTAAAATTTTTTGGCTGAGTGTAGCTTTTTTGTCTGTGCTGCTTTATTGGATTGGTTATTGCTGATAGTTTCATCTACATTGCGTCTTTGGTTCTTGGCTTTTGTGTGATGTCTTCATCCAATTCACTTGTGGGTAGTAGCAGCCAAGGTAGTGTCAATCTGGAAAACATAGTCACTAGTGTTGGTTTGTTGACCCAGCTAGTGCAGGAATTAACATTAAAAGTTAATTCCATTAAACAGTTCCATGACCATGACCATGATTTTCTTCACACTCCATCCTGTTTGTTAACTGCTGCACAGAGAGGTTCACAGGACATTAGAGTTAACCAGCCAGCCATAGATAAGGATAAAGATAAACTGTTTGACTGGCTTAACAGCACCCTTGTCTTTGGCGATAGAGTTTCCAATGACACACCTTCTTTTAAACAGTTCATGGACAAATTTGAAAAAAAACTTATACAGGTGCTGCAAATTGCAACTAGAAAATCTTTACTTTCGTGAGTGTTTGAAAGTAAAGAGAATTCCCAAGGGCTTACAACTTTGGACATTTCCAATGGGGTTAAATGCTGAGTCTCCAATGTATAAAGATTTAGTTGTTTTATATGACAAGCATGCATGCAAACTTGTAGAATGTTTGGTCAGACACAATCAAAGGGAAACTTGACCAGCATATTACACAAGACTTGCTTTTTTCACTGTATAATAGTGATTATTTATGTATTTTCAATTGTATTGCGAAAGATATTTTTCACATAAAAAAAGAAAAGAAAAAAGTTTGAAAGGGACTGGATTGAGTATCTGGAGGCATGCGCCAATCCTAAACCCTCCATTCCCAGTAGGAGAAATTCCTTTTATCAGGGCAGCAATGAGGGGGCTTTTGTGGAGGAGGAGGAGTCTAACTGTTATGAACAGCCACCTTTAGAGAGAGATCTAGTTGGGAGATCAGAGCAATTGAAAAACAAGAGGGAATGGCAGCAGGATCTGCTAGCAGTACACCGAGCCATATGTAACTCCAATTACAAGAAGAACCAATGGAGTTATCAGAACAAGAGCTTTCATTAGATAGGGACTTATCTGTGGATTTTCTGGTGATTACCAATTTGGTTATCTGTGAATAATGATGCAGGTGACTTTTTTCTTTACAACTTGAGTAACTGTGTATGCACTGCTGACCATGCCAACCTTTTAAGTAGAGGGTTTACATTTGTCCCTCATTCGAGTTTTAAAATTGAGAGTTTATTGATTGACTTAAAGATATATTTGAGGAAGCTAAACCTTCATTTAATGTTTGATAAGAACCAGCCTGGTTTTGAAGAGATTTCTTGCATCCAAAAAAGTACATATAACCCGCCCCTTGCTTTACTCTTACTAATTTTTGAAATATTGGTGGAACTTGATTTAAGACCTTTACATCATCTCAATCTCAAGTTTGTGGGTGGTCACAATTGGAAGTCCCATGAGTTTGTCTTGTTGTTAGAACTTGCCAATGATAAAAGTTTAAGGGTAATGAAACCAGACCGGGGGGCATGTTTTTTATGAACAAGGGTGATTATTTAAACAGGATGAACAGTTATCCTTTAGACTGTGATTTATATGAGGAAACATATCTCAATATTATACTCTTGGCCTACAGAAAGATTGATTATTTGTGCAGGATTTATCGGATCAGGATGAAATTGGTCTTGAGTTGTTTGAGTATTTTCATGTCAAGTATCCTGTAGTGCCTTGTATTTTTGGAATTCCAAAGATACATAAAAGCACTACTGACCCACCAATGAGACCCATTGTTAATGCCAGGAAGTTGAAAACTCAACCCCTTGGTAAATATATTGATTAGAAGTTGAAGAATTCATTAGACTCCTTTCACCATCTCTGCTGTGACTCCTGGAATGAAGATAAGGAACCTCAGTTATTCCAGTAATGTTGTTTTCCTCACGGCTGATGTAGTGGAGTTATTTAATGTTATTCCTCATTCAACTGGTTTAGCTTGGTTTCATGACTTTCTTCCACCAGTTTTGATATCAGTGATATCAATGTTCTGGACACTTGTATGGAAATTGTTTTTAAAACAATTTTGTGTTTTTGGAGGGACAGTATTTTTATCAAGTTAAAGGTGTGGCTATGAGGGCCTCTTGTGCCCCCATTTTTGCCAACATCGTCCTCCTTCAATGGGAAAAGCACTTTTTGTTTGAAAGATTTTCCATCAAGGCTTGGAAGTTATACCTCCAATATTTAGACAACATCTTTATTGTGTGGGACAGGCCTGCCAGTGAGATCACTAGTTTTATTCATTACTTGAATTCCACCGTGTCATTTCTTAGATTCCCTTATTCTTTCAGTCTTGATAGTATAAGTTATTTAGAGGTCAAGATTTCAAAAAATGATCTGGAACAATGTTTTGTTAAAACAATTTACAGAAAACCCAAACACTGTAATAGTTTGTTACATTATAAGAGTAGCCATCCTGAGCATCAACAACGAGGTATAGTTAAAGGTCAATACATTCAATTGGCCAGGATGGTCTCTGATGGCAATCAGTTTACATTAGAAAGTAAGATATTGGGAGATATGTTTTTATTGAGGGGTTATCCTGAAAACGTGGTCTCTAATGTAATGTTGGAAGTGGTTATCAAGAGGGAGAAGGGAGACATTCAACTGTTACTAAAAATACTTTTAATTTAGGGGCAGAAATGTTCAATCACATTACCGCTTTGACAAGTAATCATCACTTGCGCCTTGTAACAGAATATTGGTTGGAAGATTTTTATATTAGGGATTTGTTGAGGAAGAACTGGTCTATTTCTTCTTGTTTTAATGACACTCTGGAAAAGACTGGGCACAGGCCATTTTTTGTTTACCGGAGAGGTAAATCTATCAAACATTGATCAAGGTGGCTTCATTAGCAACAAAAAAACTGGCACTTCCAAATGTGGATTTTGTAGCCAATGTGAATGCATTTTGGTTACTGAACAGGTAATGGTCAATGGAATTAAAATCAGAGCTAAGTCTCATTGTAATTGTAATACACAGGGAGTGGAATACCTAGCTGTTTGCCAGATATGTAATGACTTTTAAGTCATCAAAACATAAAGAAGGTTGAGGGAGAAATATATGAACACCTTCTGGATATAAGGAAGGTGAACTTAAAGAACTCTTTGGCCAAACCTATAGTAACTCACACTGATCATAGTTTTTTGTGTTTTCTGCTTGATCTCATTGTGATTAATCCTGGGGTGGGGGACCATGGGAAGGTTTGATTGAGGTTGGAGAGTTGAGGTGGCAACTCAATTAAATGCCATGGTCCCCCCGGTTTGAATGAACACATTTCAATAGGATGTTTACTTAGGTTGAAATCTTATATAATTTGATTTGTCGTGTCTTTTAACACTGGTTTAATTACCTCTGTTTTATGACTGGGTATGTACAGTTATGTGATATACAGGGTGGGAAATTTAAATGCTTATACAGATTTGATTAATGATTCTGAAGAAGTCTGGTTTCACAGACGAAAGTGCTTAATCCTGTACCATTTTAGCATACTAAAGTTTTCTGGCTGAGTGCAGCTTCTTTGTCTGTGTGCTTTATTGGATTGGGTTATTGCTGATAAAATCAGTAGGAAAACTAAAATTAGGAGCAAGAAGGTGTGAGTTGGACTTGTGTCGTCTGTTCACTCAGAACGGTGAAAACTTGGTGTAGGTGTTAATGAATCCCAGGGAGAGTACCGCCCCCACTTCATGCCATGCTTTCCACAACTAATTCATACTTCCTTCCATTTCTCCTGAGAACCCCTATCCTGAGCTGCTCCATCTTACTAATGTGTACTAAACCTAACCCTAAACTTAACCCTACACCTTACCTTAGCAATAACCCTTTCCATCACCCATCTACTAATTCAAAGTGTGGCTGCAGCTAGTTCTAAGGTTTTGGTTACCTTACCTCAAAAAGGAAACTGTTTTAATTTTGAGATTGGTTGTTGTTTTGTTGAGTTGTTTTTTTTTTCTTTTGCAAGTATATTTTTGGAATGCTGGCACTGATCATTTGTGTTACAGTGCTTTCACATTTTTACTTCATCACATACTCATTCATATGCATGCATGTAAATATGAACTTATATGACACAATACAATAATGCAGCATTGGGATTGTTGCCTCACATGAAGTGATACTTCAAGTTTGATTTGTTGGCTGAGGAGTGTTCTTTGCAATGTTTGCATGTCTTCCCTGTGCTTGTGTGGGTTTTCTACAAATACTTCAGCTTCCTCCCACGTTCCAAAAACAGGCAGTAGATGGATTGGGCACACTAAACTGGGTATAGGTGAGACAGTTTGTGTGTTTGTGTGTGTGTGTGTGTGTGTGTGTGTGTGTGTGTGTGTGTGTGTGTGTGTGTGTGTGTGATATGATGAACAACAAGAGACAAGGTCAGCCACCTGTTGTTGTGAACATTGGCTCTAGATGATTGTCACTGTTGATGTGATGCCCTGACCTCATGTGCAAAAGTGGGAAAAGGAGTTGTGGATGGATGCATGACTCTTGATCAAGCAACATACATTCTGCAAATTTTTAAAACTTTGAGGTGCTCGATAATATTGTTAACCTGTCAGCAATAAAGCATTCTGTTTTTATGGCAAATCTGGATGTATGTAATTTATGGGAGGGAAGAGACAGAACAAAAGCTGCATTAAGATTTTGGTATAGAATCTGGAAGTGATGATACAGAGAGTAGGAACTAGAAGGTAAAAGCAGAGCTGAATGTAAGCTTGTTAACTAGAGAAATTGCTTTCTTAATAAATTAAAAAGTGAATATTTATTTTGCTCATTACTGTGGATTTTGCAACAGGTGTAAGGCTACTGGAAGTGTTAAAGGTAAGATCAGCAGCCCAACCAGCTTACTAATCTGGGAGTCACATATAAAATCAATATGATACAGTGTGAAGAGGAAAAATGGAGGAAGTGGTTTGGGAATGATAGATATAATAGAATGTATAAATAATGTAATTTATTTTATTTTTATTTTACATTTATTTACAGGGAGAGTCTGACTGGACACATGTCCTTTTTCAGCAAAGGCCCGGGGAGAAAAGCGCCACATTGAATATTTGAAATACAATATATCAATAGTATACATAGGACAAAGAAATTAAAACACTAGCTTAGACACAGTTTGGACAAGCAGCTATACATAAAGGCTAATTAATTGATTACTAAGTTTAGATAGCACGCAATAAGTTTTAACCAAATCAATAAGAAGCAAAAGATTAAACAATAAGTAGAGAGAGACATTACATCACTATACATTTCTGTATAAATAGAGAAACCAATATGACATTATACAATTTCTCGGTTTACTATGGAAATGTCAAATGCAATAAGGTCTAATGGTCATTTGATTAAAATATAATGTCAAAAAGTCAAAACATTGAAAGTGAATAATGTCGAAAATCATTTAATTGAAAAACAATTAGCCCATCTCTACTATTTATATATGCCCCCTGCACCTCCCTACTTACATATACCAACTCCGAGATCGCACTACAGTGGAGAAATGGGCAATTCGACATTATGAGTTCCGACTAAAACAGTTTCAACTTTTTAATTCCTGCAGATAGTATTTCAACCAATTCATGTTTGACCATTTAGCGTTCGACATTTTCATAGTAACCCAATTTCTCACTATAGTTTACAAAGAAATTGAAATGTCTAGTCTTAATATGTCATCAGCTCTACAGTGATATAGTACTGTGTAATGTTAGTATGCAAAAAGACATAGGTAATAGAACAGACACAGTAAGTAAAGCAAAGGTAGTATCATAGTCAGAGGGAGTGGTTAGTCTGGAGCAGAGCCAGGACACAGCTATTTTTTGAATGTGTTTCTTAGTGCTCTTTTAAACTGGGCTAGTGATATAACAGTTGTAATGTTTTCCAGTAGCAAATTCCAGATTTTTCCTATATAATTTGAGAAGAGGGAATCTCCTGCTTGATTTTTGGTTGTATTGATTTTTATGTGGTATTTGTTAGTGGAGCATAGGGTTCTGTTAGTTGCATATGGTTGAAGTAATATTTGTAGGGCAGGTGTTTTCTCAGGTTCATAGTGGATTTTATGGGTCATGGTTAACTGTTTGTAGTAAAGGAGGTGGGGGGAGCTCTAGCCAGTTGAGTTGCTTGAGTGCTTTACAATGGTGAGCTCTAGCTGGTAAGTTTGTAGCATATCTGGCAATTTTGTTATAACAGGATTCAAGTTTTGCTAGCTCTAATTTTTTTAGATTGGTGAGTATGGGAGCTGTTACAGCAGTGTGGAGATTAAGTGAGATTGGGCAATGGTAGCTTTTGTATTTTTAGTGAAGTACTGTTTGCTCCTATTCAATGTTATGAGTTTTCTGTGCACTTTTTTACTGTTTGGAAAATGTGAATATCAAATTTTAAATTGCAATCAGTTTCAACTCGTAAATGTTTGGTATATAGTAATGGGGAGATAATGGTGTTATTTAGTGATACAATGTTGTAGATCAAATTGTAAGTGAAGTGTGCTGTATCTTTAAGAAGCATGCCAGGGCTGTACATGCACATATAAATTCCAGACATGTGCACTACCTAGTGCCATTTTGTAAGAGCAGCCACAGTGAAAGCATGCATGATCGCAGTTGTTAGTTTGTATATAAGTTACGTAAGGTAAAGACAGTAAACTTTTATAGTAATGTGTTTGTATAGAATAAAGCTGCTTGAACAGAACTCACGAAGACTCTTCTTTTGTGTTTACAGTAGGAGAGTGACATGATGTTAGAACCAGGATCGAAGAGAATAAAATCCAGAGCCATGAAGTGCAGAGTCAACAGTGAAGGCAAAACCAAGAGAAACGAGCACAAAAAGAGCCAGAAAAGAATCAAAGGTAATGAGAAGTAGCACAAACTGTTTATTTGATAAAAGAGATAAAACGGTATTACAAGGGCACAAACCGCATTACTGAGCAAGCGGAAGGCACAAAAAGTTTGTTGGATGAAAGAATGTTTAAAATAAAGGTATTTGTTGAGACGATTAACAGTAAAGCAAAATGAGTATGTTTAAAGATAAAATGAGCATGTTTAAAGTAAAGTGAGTGTGTTCAAAGCAAAACTGTGCATGTTTAGAGTAAAACGAGCACAAAAAAGTACATTGGGAGTGAAAGGGCTTAAACGAGCAAAATGCATATAATAAGGCAAAACAAAGAAAAGGCACATTAAGTAAAAATAAAGCATGGCGACTGCATGTGTTTTGGTAAAGTGCTATGTTTTGGCATAACTACGACTTTGTATTGTATCAAAGGAGTAACTAAAGTTATTCAAAGTATCTCAAAGTGTGTAGAAGTGCATACAGTGTGCGCTTATTTCTGTGGATGTGTTTCAAAGAGTTTATTGTGTGCGAAGTGCAAATATTTTGTGATAGTCAGTCAAAGTATAGCCATTTCAAAATGTTTCTTGCGCTGTGTGTGTCTGTTCGCAAAGTGCCTTCATTACAGAGTGTTTCTTGCACTGTAAAGAATTGCTTAGAAAGGTACCATCATTTTGGGAACATTTCAGTGTGCTGTATGCAGTTATTCGCAAAGTTCAACTACTTCGAAATGTTACTGAGTTTTGGGCAAGAGAGGTCCAGTTCATTCACATCATGCAGTTATTTGATATGTTTCTTAGTGATTTATTGCAAAAAACCAATATTACAAGAATATTACAGTGCTTGGGAGTTTCACTTGCATCATAAAGTTGTTTGAGATGCTTTTAAAATGATGATAAATGACTTTGGCAAAATGATGGTAAATTACTTTAGCATGTAGCCTTCTAAACAATATCACAAGAGTGTTAAACCGCCTGAGAAATGTATTTTGCAAAGTCCAGTTATTCAAAGGTACTATGAGTTTGCTTATTAGCATTATTTTGAAAAGCCCAAAAGAAATAAATTCAAATGCAAGTACTGCCATAAGTTTCTTGCATATGTGCATGAGTGTATGTTTGTGCTTATTTGAAAAACCCTTCACCAGCTGTATGTTAATATGGCAGGCAGATTTTGAAAACCCCTACCACTTGTGTTTTATCAGAATATTGTAGAGAACTGGAGAATATTTGAGGAAGAGTATGATATTTTTATACAAGCAACTTATGAAGATAGAGATGCACACACCAGGCCATTCATTTTGCTAAACCTAGCTGGGTCAGAGGCCATAGAGAGAGAGAGAGAGTGTTCATTTGTGTATGCCCCTGCAGCATATGAAGGAGAAGGTGAAAATCATCATATTGTTCTACAGCCTGAATCAAGGGAGGGCCCTGAGTGTTTGAAGCACAAGTTCAGAGAAATGTGTAACCCTCAAACGAATATTACATTAGAGAGGGATTTGTTTTACAAGAGAGATCAGAAACCAGGGGAAACATTTGCAGCTTATATAACTGACCTGAGAAACAAAGCTAAAACGTGATGGTTTGGTGACTTAAAAGATGAACTGATAAAGGACAGGCTTGTGTGTGGTATTAACAGTGTTGCTGTGGGAAAGATTTTGCTTTGTGACAGTGATTTAATATTGAGTAAAGCCACTGAGATTTGTCAAATCCATGAGGTGATAGAAAAACACGAGTATTCTTGCATGTGACAAGAACATAAGTTCAGTTGGCAACAGAACAAATGTAGATAGCATGCAACACATGGCAGACAAAAGTAGGCCCAAGCATGTGGCAGCTATGAGATTTCCAAGGAAGACACATTGCTTTCCAACAAGTTCTAAGAAAGGAGCTTGCTCCAGCTCAATACAGTACAAGCATGAATTAGCAAACCCCAAGTCCAGCTTTATTGTTCATTGTCTAAATTGTGGTGCAAATCATGAGTCTAAAAGAGAGAAATGCTTAGCATATGGTCTGCAATGCTAGAAGTGTAAAAAATAGAACCGCTTTCAAAGGTTTTGTAAATCAAGTAGACCTCCTACAGTTGTAAAGAAAGGTCACATAAAGAAGTAAGTTGCTCAAGTAGAGCCAAAGCAGACAGCTTTCTATGTAGATGGTGTATCAGTGCTTGATGCAGTAGTTGATGCAGTGAATTTATTAGCAAGGAGTGAGGTGCTCTGTACTGTCCGGATTACTGGAAAATCAACAGAGCTCTAAGCAGGCACTGGTTCAAAGTGTAATGGTATACCAGCAGACACATTTTCTAAAGTGACAGCTAATGAACAACTCAATCTAGCCAGTAGTGCGAGACTTGTTGCTTATGGAGGTGAAGAAATTCATACCAAAGGTTTAGTGATGCTTTCATGTTATTTTGCTGAGAACTGTTACAACTTGTCATTCTATGTAGTCCAAAGACCAGTGCAATCTTTATTTGGTCTCAAAGATAGTTTAAGAATGAGTCTACTTTCTTTTGCTAAAGAAGTTCATCATGTAAGTGCATTTCCAAGTTCTACGTTTTCTGAAGCCATTTTCTCGGAGTATGCTGATGTTTTCGATCACAAGTTAGGCAAACATCCAGATGTGTATTCCATGAAGTTAGATCCAGAGGTCATTCCTGTAGTCAGACCAGCAAGAAGAGTTCTGATAGCTATGCAGGATAAAGTTAAAATTCAGTTGGATAAAATGGTGCAGCAAGGTGCGATTTACCCAGTCACAGAACCAACTAAATAAGTATCACCTATGGTTGCAGATCACAAGAAAGGCTCAGATAAAATCAGAATATGTATTGACCCAAGAGATCTGAATAAAGCATTAAAAAGACCATATCATCCAATGCGCATAGTCAAAGATGTTGCAGCCTTTATACCAAATGCCACTATTTTCTCCATCTTGGATGCAAAGAGTTCATTTTGGCAAGTGATGCTTGATCATAAATCCTCATTACTAACCACTTTTGGTACCCCATTTGGCAGATACAGATTACTAAGGATGCCATTTGGAATAAATTCTGCAAGTGAAGTCTTACAGTGTGCAATGGAGCAATTTTTTGCAGGTTATCCCTGTGCAATAATAGTAGATGATTTATTGGTTGGAGGCAGTGGTGAAGCAGAGCATGATAGAAACCTCAAGAAAGTTCTAGATAGAGCACATGAAGTAAACTTGAAGCTCAGTCCTCTGAAGTGCAAATTCAGACTTCCAGAAGTTACATACTTGGGACATTTTTTCACAAGTACAGGCTTGAGACCAGACCTGACCAAGCAAACAGCTATTCTTGAGATGTCAGCACCAGATAATGTACAAGCTCTACAGCATTTTCTATGCATGGTCAACTATTCAGGCACGTTTATACCAGACTTCAGTGAGTTGACAGCACTTTTAAGAGAGCTAACATGCAAAAATGTTGTATGGCCATGGCTGGGACAGCACCAAGAGGCATTTGAAGACCTTAAGCAGAAAATTCCTACCCCACCTACATGAAGATACTATGATGTAAACAAACCAGTTACTCTTTCCTGTGATGCTTCAAAATTTGGTCTTGATGCAGTTGTACTAGAAGAGGGCAGACCAGTAGCCTATCCCTCTAGAACATTAACCCAAACTGAGATGCAGTATGGTCAGATCGAGAAGGAGCTTTTGGCAATAGTATTTGCATGTTCTAAGTTTCATGATTATATTTATGTTTGAGCTATTCATATTGAGACTGACCACCAACCTCTAGTTACTATTCTAAAGAAGCTTATGTATTCCACTCCAGTGAGATTGCAAAGCATGATACCCAAATTGCAAAAGTACAATTTCAAAATGGTCTACACGAAAGGCAAATTGTTTATTTGGCTGATACCTTATCCAGATCACCCAGAAAAATGACAGAACAGCTTGAAGCAGAGAATTTTGACTTGGATGTGATGACAGTCCATAATTATGATACCACTAGACTTGATGAGTTGAGAGAACACAGTCAGATTGATCCAATTTTGCAGAAGCTCACTTACTGCATTAATGCTGGATGGCTGTCAAAGTAATCTAGCGTACTACCCGAAATGCAAACCTACTTTCCACTAGAGAGATCAATTGTTGATGGAAGATGGCATTATTTTCAAAGGTCCTAAAATTGTTGTTCCTGCTTCCTTACAACAAGAATATATCCTGATTTTGCATCGTGGTCACCTAAGTTCCGCATCCACTAAGAGCAGACCGAAAGAATTAGTATTTTGGCCTTCATTACCAAAATGCATTGATAAAGTACTTTCATCTTGTCCAGTATGCAATAGTACTAGACTGCATTTGCAAAGAGAACCACTTCAGCTAACTCCAGTTCCTGAACTACCTTGGTCAACAGTTGCAGCTGATATCTTTGAGTGGAACAATCAACACTACTTAGTTTTGGTAGACTCTTATTCAAAATGATTTGAGATTGATCTACTACCTAACCTAGCATCCACTACTGTTGTCATTAAGCTGAAATGTCATTTCTCAGTTCATGGTAGTCCACACAAACATCTTTCTGACCATGGTACTCAATTTACAAGCCACTTGTTTTGGAAATTTGCAAAAGACTGGGACTTTGTACATCACTAGTAGTTCTGGATATCCTCATTCAAATGGTCTAGCTGAACGTGCAGTACAGAGTGCAAAGCGGTTCCTTGAAATGTCAAAGCATGACAATACCAATGTGTTCTTAAATTTGCTTAATCTCAGAAACATACCTTGTGATTATATTCTTGGCTCATCTGCTCAAAGACTGCTTTCCAGACAAACTAGAACTATGCTACCCATTACTTCCAGTTTATTGAAACTATGTTGCCCATGCACTGGCCTAGTAACCAAGAAGCCTCAATCCTCACCACTAGCAACAGTGAGGGGCGTCCACATTGGGAGGATAACAAGTACACACACAGTAAAGTACAATTTCCCTTAAGAGCACACAGAGTTCACAGTCAGTCAGGGACTGGTTTCTCCCTTTCTCTCCAGATCCCCAATAAGACTCCCCACTGGCACAGCTATAGGGTTCAGATCTCAGCCGAGTTGTCAAGCCAAAACCTCCAGTACCCTCTCTGTCCAACCAGTGCTTCGTGTCCCTGCCCAAGTAGCTGACACACACACACTTTGAGATTTGATTAATATGCAAAAACACAGACACTCCTGGGGAATGCTGGCATAGGTTCACTAGCTATGCCCCCTTCTGCCCAGACTATAAGGTAGAAATCACTGACACCAGCTACTCTTATCATCTACTCTAAAAGACCTTACAAAAGAGTGTCCAATTCTACTGTGCAATTGGTAAGTGTGACTGAGACTTGAAGGATATTTAGGAGTGGCTTATACAGTATCACCAAATACATGCAAGTACTCTAACAGCTTAAATTATCTCTACACAAAATAGCCACAGTTGAAAGCTTTAAATGCAACACAATGACATTAGAGAGTTCAGAAATCACAGTAAATACTTTAAAACAACATCGGACAGTCTGCCATAAATGTAGAAAACAGCTAGACTAATCTTGCTATTTCTATCTATCTCTAAGAGAAATAATAAGATCTAAGACTCTACTTACAGAGCAAGGTACAGTGCTGGTTCATTGTTGTCAGATTCAGAACAAAATACAAAATGCCATCTCTGTCTCTCTGGGATAGTCTTAAATTGGTAATACACATTACTGTTGAGTCATTTCAGATTACATGATTCTTGTCACTTCTACTTAAGTTCCCAGGCTAACCGAACTCAAAATTTAACATTTCATTTTGATATGCACCTGCCAGGAAGCCACAGCAATAAAAAATACTTTACATGTGAAACCTCATAATTATCTCTGTCTTAGGACAATAGAGAGAATTTCCAGCTGCAGACATCCTGTCTCCAAGCTTGAGATCACACACAGTTGTAAAATTCTTTACTTATCAGCTTTCTTCCAGCAGGGTGCACTGTGGTTACATTTTTGAAGCTCAACACATAACATAGTTTTCTTACATTTGTCAAACAAACCTGTGGATCATATTAATATTTACAATGACATATAATTATTTACAAAATTCTATCCAGCTAGGCTGGCAGCCTCTCAGTTTATCACAGAAGCCTAAACCTAAGAATAGTAAAACCACCAAGGCTAAACTGGTTAAGAAGCATAATATTCAGAAATCTAGTTACGATAGATTGAGCAGATTACTTCATCCATTGAGGGAAGGAGAGACGGTATGAATCCAGACAATGAAAGGTTTTGATCGAATTGGACTGATTACGGGCATCTGTGCTGAGCCAAGATCCTACTTGGTAGATTCAGAAGGTGTAGAATATAGGAGGAACTGGAAACATCTTCTTCCTGTATCAGAACTATTCTCACCATCACAACATTGTTTCTGTGATGTAAATTTCAAATCTAAGAATGAATCAGACACTGTTTCCATACCAGAATGTTCATAATTCTGATTCCATTCCAGAAAATATTCCAGACATTCTACAGGTCAAACATTTTGCAGAGACAATTCCAGTTGCTAAATTTAATTCTCAATTTTATGTCACACAATATGGGTGAGTGTCAAAGCTAAGTATGAAATACACAGCAACGTGGACTTGATTGTATATATACATATATATATATATATATATATATATATATATATATATATATATATATATATATATATATATATATATATATATATATATATATATATAAAATGCATGACCAAGAATTGCCTGTAATTTCTGCATGATAAATAGACTTATAGTATCCTATGATCTAATTCTCAAAGAGGGAGGATGTAGATCAGACTGCAAGTGAAGTGTGCTGTATCTTTAAGAAGCATGTCAAGGCTGTACGTGCACATATAATTTCCAGACACATGCACTCCCTAGTGCCATTTTGAAAGAGCAGCCACAATAACAGCATGCATTATTGCAGTTAGTTTGTATATAAGTTACTTAAGTTAAAGTCAGTAAACCTTTGTAGTGGTGTGTTTGTATAGAATAAAGCTACTTGAACAGAACCCATAAAGACTCTTCAATCGTGTCCAAAGTAGGAGAGCGACAAATGTTGAAAGTGTTAGTGGGTGAGGCTGATTTATTGGGTTGGAAAATCATAGGTTTATTTATTTGGAGTTTAAAATTATTTTAGAGCTTGTAAGCCAGGTCTCAACTGCTAGAAAGGATTGTTGTGCTAAATTTTAAAGTTTTTGAATTGAAGAAGCAGCACTTATCACTTTCAAATCATCTGCATATTGGATGAGAGAGGCTTGTGGGGTTGAGATGTGGAGGTTATTTGTAAATATTGAAAATAGTAGTGGGCCTAAGATTCACCCTTGAGGGACACCTAGAGTCACTGGTAGAAGGGATGATATAGTCTGTTGCCAAGAAACTGCTTGCTGGTGACCAGTACGGTAATCCTGGAACCAGGCAAAAGTAGACTGACAAAAGTTTAGTACAGAGAGAACATTTAGAAGTTTACTATGAGAAACTACATCAAAGGCTTTTAATAGGTCAAAGAAGATAGAGGATACATAATTGCTGTTGTTCCTGTGACAGGTGATAGTATTGGTGAATGACATTAGAGCGGTTGATATACTATGAAATGATCAAAATCTGTGCTGAGTGCTGGTTAGAAGTTTGTTATTATGCAATTAATCAGTAACTTGCATTTGAATTACCCTCTCTGGTACTTTAGACAGTGGTGATAGTATTGCAATTGGGTGGTAGTTAGAGAGATCTGTTGAGGAGCCCCCCCCCCTTTATGTAGATGTATAACGTAAGAGGTTTTCCAAATGGGAGGGACTTGTTCTGCTATGGAACTATTGATAAGATTTGACATAGAATAGGCTATTCCATCTACTGTTAGTTTTATGAAATTGGCAGGTAAGTTGTCTGCAGCTAATATGGTAGGTTTTAGTTTTTTAAGCAGTTTTTTCCAAAATGTTTTTATTCATTTTATAATGCAATAACTTAACAGTATAGTAGCAAGAAAAAAACAAATAAACTATATACAATGTCCCTAACAACTAAAAAAGCAATATACATAGGAGAGTACAATATTTCTTTAACAGATTAGACAATATTGTCCAGTCAATTAAATGATGGGTTGTATTCTTAGTGCTTGCTTTTATAGTAGCAATCTCATTCTTAGAAATGTATTTCACAAGATGAATAAACTCAGATTTAAAGACAAGAGTAGAATAGGCTTTCCAAATTTTAGTAACAATCTGGCCTGTGAAAGAGAGGATAGACCATAGTAAAAATGTTTGTTTTTTAGGAATGACTTCAGGAACAGGAACATTGAAAAGAATAAAGGAGTCAGAAATTATACAGTTGCCATTCCATAGAGCTTTACAAAGATCTTTAAAGTCTAACCAAAGTGGGGAAATTACTTTGCAATTAACAACCATATGTATGCAGTCAGCATCAGGGTGTTCACATCTCCAGCTTTTCATTTCATCTTTCTTGTACATTATTGCTAGTCTATGCGGGGTGAAAAAACATCTATGTAAAAATTTCCAAGTGTATACATGCCAGACCATGGAAGATATGGATTTCTTCACTGACTGTAAACAAAGTGTTTTATATTTTTCTGAGAATACTTCTCTATTAAATTCACTTGAATAATTCCAAAAAGAAACTTTTTTTTGCTAAAATCATTTTTGAGAATTCTATAAATAACAGATATGTATGAAGTGTTCTTGGATGAGCTATTAATAATTGTTGAAATAAAATCCAAGATTTTTTAAGTTATTGTATGCCTCTAATGAGGGTACGAGCTTAATATGTTTAAAATCCTTACAGGTTTGGATGCCCAGCCAATTGCAATTTTGCAGACTATATTTGCTGATAGAATAGTCTTGCAGAACTTATTTTATTAGCTGAGAGAAATTGATTCCAATAAAATAGGGCACCCTTCTTAAATTCTAATATTTTATGAGTATCAAAAGATATCAAACATTCATTTTGTGTAAGCAATATGAAACATAATTATTAATAACTTCTTAATTAATTGATTAGAAGACATAAGCTTTTTAAACAACAGCAATATTTGGTTTATAAAAGGTGTAAGACCATTTTTGAGTGTTCAGTTTGAATGTATATTTTTAAAATCCATATAAAGATGTTTGCATGTATTTGAGTATATGGTTCAAGCAATGTCCTATTACTATTAAGAAGTAAGGTTTCATGTATTGATTTCCAATATGATGTGTAAGAAGTATTATCCCAAAGCAACACTATGTTAATAAATGTGAAGTTTAAATAAAAATCAATATTTGGAAACCCTATATCTCCTTCATCCCAGCTTGTGGTGTGCCAGAGAAGAGAAATTCTTGTTTTTTTTTTTTGGGGGGATACCAAAGGAAGTTGGGTAATGAGTTATTCATTTTCTGTTTAATTTTGACAGGTGGGGAAATTATTAGAGCTTGGTCAATGAATAAGATTTTAGGTAACAGTATCATTTTGATTAAAGTTAGTCTGTCTTCAAATGTGAAGAAGAGTCTGTTCCAACTGTCATTTAGACTGATAATTGAGTTTATAAGTTGTTGGTAATTAGATGTGAGTGATTATTTATAATTCGATTCAATAATGATACCTAGATATTTAATATGCATGCAATCCCAGTTTATGTTTCTTTTTGATCTAAGTTTCATAGTAACATTTGTATTCACTAGAAGTGCCCGAGTTTTGTTGTGATTGAATTTTAGACTGGAGATGTTTGCAAAGAAGTCTAGATTAAGCAACAGGTGATCTATTGAATTTGCAATATCATTAGAAGTTATTATTAGGTCATCAGCAAACAGTTGGGGGATAATTTGTCTGACACTTTACATCCTTTAACACTGTCATTATTTCTAACATAATTTGCAAGAGGCTCAATAGCCAGGGCAAAGAGTAATGGAGAGAGGGGGCACTCCTGTTTAGTACCTCTTAATATTTCAAATGGGTTAGATAGATAAGATCCAATCTTTACATAGGCTATGGACTTTTCACATAGTTTTTTAATTACTCCTATAAAGTTTGGGGAGAAATTATATTTTTGCAGAGCTTTAAACAGATATGTCCAACTTAGGGAGTCAATAGCTTTATCTATATCAAGACTTAAAATAGAAAGCTCATTTTTTTCTTGTTTGCTAAGTCTGTTAAGTACAATAATCTAATTACATTGTCTTGTACCTTTCTGTTTTTGATAAACCTGGTTTGGCCTTCATGAATTTATATCGAAAGAATATCATTTAATCTGTCTGCTAAGATAAACATGAATATCTTGTAATCAGTATTAAGCAAAGAAACTAGCCTCTATGATGTGCAAAGGTTGGGCTCTTTATTTGGTTTTAGGATGGGAGAGATGATAGAATATTTCCATGAGGGAGGGATGTTTGCTGTAGTTTTAACTTCTTGGAATGCATTAAGTAAGATTTTCAAGATGTTATCAGGTAAGAGTTTGTAAAATTCCAGTATTAGACAATTCAACCCTGGTCCCTTTTTTGTCTTGAAATTTTTTATTTGTTTGTTTAACTCTTTAAAGGAAAAGGGTTTGTCTATGTTATTAATATTGTGTTTAGATAGCTTTTTTTGAATATTATTAGCAACATAGTTGTCTATACTTTTGTTATCACTTGCAGATAAGTTATTATTATTAATATCTGTGCTGAGCCAAGATCCTACTTGGTAGATTCAGAAGGTGTAGAATATAGGAGGAACTGGAAACATCTTCTTCCTGTATCAGAACTATCCTCACCATCACAAAATTGTTTCTGTGATGTAAATTTCAAATCTAAGAATGAATCAGACACTGTTTCCATACCAGAATGTTCATAATTCTGATTCCATTCCAGAAAATATTCCAGACATTCTACAGGTCAAACATTTTGCAGAGACAATTCCAGTTGCTAAATTTAATTCTCAATTTTATGTCACACGATATGGGCGAGTGTCAAAGCTAAGTATGAAATACACAGCAACGTGGACTTGATTGTATATATACATATATATATATATATATATATATATATATATATATATATATATATATATATATATATATTTATATAAAAAATGCATGGCCAAGAATTGCCTGTGATTTCTGCGTGATAAATAGACTTATAGTATCCTATGATCTAATTCTCAAAGAGGGAGGATGTAGATCAGACTGCAAGTGAAGTGTGCTGTATCTTTAAGAAGCATGTCAAGGCTGTACGTGCACATATAAATTCCAGACACGTGCACTCCTTAGTGCCATTTTGAAAGAGCAGCCACAATAACAGCATGCATTATTGCAGTTAGTTTGTATATAAGTTACTTAAGTTAAGGTCAGTAAACTTTTGTAGTGGTGTGTTTGTATAGAATAAAGCTGCTTGAACAGAACCCATAAAGACTCTTCTATTGTGTCCAAAGTAGGAGAGCGACAAATGTTGAAAGTGCTAGTGGGTGAGGCTGATTTAGTCGATTGGAAAATCATAGGTTTGTTTTTTTGGAGTTTAAATTTATTTTAGAGCTTGTAAGCCAGGTCTCAACTGCTAGAAAGGATTGTTGTGTTAAATTTTAAACTTTTTGAATTGAAGAAGCAGCATTTATCACCTTCAAATCATCTGCATATTGGATGAGAGAGGCTTGTGGGGTTGAGATGTGGAGGTTATTTGTAAATATTGAAAATAGTAGTGGGCCTAAGATTCACCCTTGAGGGACATCTAGAGTCACTGGTAGAAGGGATGATATAGTCTGTTGCCAAAAAACTGCTTGCTGGTGACCAGTACGGTAATCCTGGAACCAGGCAAAGGTAGACTGACAAAAGTTTAGTACAGAGAGAACATTTAGAAGTTTACTATGAGGAACTACATCAAAGGCTTTTAATAGGTCAAGGAAGATAGAGGATACATAATTGATGTTGTTCCTGTGACAGGTGACAGTATTGGTGAGTGACATTAGAGTGGTTAATATACTATGAAATGGTCAAAATCTGTGCTGAGTGCTGGTTAGAAGTTTGTTATTATGCAATTAATCAGTAACTTGCATTTGAATTACCCTCTCTGGTACTTTAGACAGTGGTGATAGTATTGCAATTGGGTGGTAGTTAGAGAGATCTGTTGAGGAGCCCCTCTTTATGTAGACGTATAACGTAAGAGGTTTTCCAAATGGGAGGGACTTGTTCTGCTATGGAACTATTGATAAGAATTGACATAGGATAAGCTATTCCATCTACTGTTAGTTTTATGAAATTGGCAGTTGTCTGCAGCTAATATGGTGGGTTTTAGTTTTTTAAGCAGTTTTTTCCCAAAATGTTTTTTTTTATTTTATAATGCAATAACTTAACAGTATAGTAGCAACAAAAAACAATTAAACTATATACAATGTCCCTAACAACTAAAAAAGCAATATACATAGGAGAATACAATATTTCTTTAACAGATTAGACAATATTGTCCAGTCAATTAAATGATGGGTTGTATTCTTAGTCCTTGCTTTTATAGTAGCAATCTCATTCTTACAAAAGTATTTCACAAGATGAATAAACTCAGATTTAAAGACAAGAGTAGAATGGGCTTTCCAAATTTTAGTAACAATTTGGCCTGCTAAAGAGAGGATAGACCATAGTAAAAATGTTTGTTTTTTAGGAATGACTTCAGGAACAGCAACATTGAAAAGAATAAAGGAGTCAGAAATTATACAGTTGCCATTCCATAGAGCTTTACAAAGATAAGTCTAACCAAAGTGGGGAAATTACTTTGCAATTAACAACCATATGTATCCAGTCAGCATCAGGGTGTTCACATCTCCAGCCTTTCATTTCATCTTTCTTGTACATTATTGCTAGTCTATGTGGGGTGAAAAAACATCTATGTAAAAATTCCATGTGTATACATGACAGAACATGGAAGATATGGATTTCTTCACTGACTGTAAACAAAGTGTTTTATATTTTTCTGAGACTACATCTCTTTTAAATTCACTTGAATAATTCCAAAAATAAAATTTTTTTTTGCTAAAATCATTTCTGAGAATTCCATAAATAACAGATATGTATGAAGTGTTCTTGGATGAGCTATTAATAATTGTTGAGATAAAATCCAAGATTTTTAAGTTATTGTATGCCTCTAATGAGGGTACGAGCTTAGTATGTTGAAAATCCTTACAGGTTTGGATGTCCAGCCAATTGCAATTTTGCAGACTATATTTGCTGATCGAATAGTCTTGCAATCTTATTTTATTAGCTGAGAGAAATTGATTCCAATATAATAGGCACCCTTCTTAAATTCTAACATTTTCTGAGTATCAAAAGATATCAAACATTCATTTTGTGTAAGCAATATGAAACATAATTATTAATAAATTCTTAATTAATTGATTAGAAGACATAAGCTTTTTAAACAACAGCAATATTTTGTTTATAAAAGGTGTAACACCATTTTTGAGTGTTCATTTTGAATGTATATTTTTAAAATCCATATAAAGATGTTTGCATGTATTAGCGTATATGGTTCAAGCAATGTCCTATTACTATTAAGAAGTAAGGTTTCATGTATTGATTTCCAATATAATGTGTAAGAAGTATTATTCCAAAGCAACACTATGTTAATAAATGTGAAGTTTTAATAAAAAATCAATATTTGGAAACCCTATATCTTCTTCTTCATCCCAGCTTATGGTGTGCCAGAGAAGAGACATTCTTTTTTTTTTTTGGGGATACCAAAGGAAGTTGGGTAATAAGTTATTCATTTTCTGTTTAATTTTGACAGGTGGGGGGATTATTAGAGCTTGGTCAATGAGTAAGATTTTAGGTAACAGTATCATTTTGATTAAAGTTAGTCTGTCTTCAAATGTGAATAAGAGTCTGTTCCAACTGTCATTTATACTAATAATTGAATTTATAAGTTGTTGGTAATTAGATGTGATTTTTTATAATTCGATTCAATAATGATACCTAGATATTTAATATGCATGCAGTCCCAGTTTATGTCTCTTTTTGATCTAAGTTTCATAGTAACATTTTTATTCACTAGAAGTGCCTGAGTTTTGTTGTGATTGAATTTTAGATTGGAGATTTTTGCAAATAAGTCTAGATTATGCAACAGGTGATCTATTGAATTTGCAATATCATTAGAAGTTATTATTAGGTCATCAGCAAACAGTTGGGGGGATAATTTGTCTGACACTTTATATCGTTTAACACTGTCATTATTTCTAACATAATTTGCAAGAGGCTCAATAGCCAGGGCAAAGAGTAATGGAGAGAGGGGGCACCTCTGTTTAGTACCTCTTAATATTTCGAATGGGTTAGATAGATAAGATCCAATCTTTACATAGGCTATGGACTTTTCATATAGTTTTTTAATTACTCCTATAAAGTTTGGAGAGAAATTGTATTTTTGCAGAGCTTTAAACAGATATGTCCAACTTAGGGAGTCAATAGCTTTATCTATATCAAGACTTAAAATAGAAAGCTCATTTTTTTCTTGTTTGCTAAGTCTGTTAAGTACAATAATCTAATTAGATTGTCTTGTACCTTTCCATTTTTGATAAACCCGGTTTGGTCTTCATGAATTTACATTGAAAGAATATTATTTAATCTGTCTGCTAAGATAAACATGAATATCTTGTAATCAGTGTTAAGCAAAAAAACTGGCCTGTATGATGTGCAAAGGTTGGGCTCTTTATTTGGTTTTAGGATGGGAGAGATGATGGAATATTTCCATGAGGGAGGGATGTTTGCTGTAGTTTTAACTTCTTTGAATGCATTAAGTAAGATTTTCAAGATGTTATCAGGTAAGAGTTTATAAAATTCCAGTATTAGACCATTCATCCCTGGTCCCTTTTTTGTATTAATATTTTTTATTTGTTTGTTTAACTCTTTAAAGGAAAAGGGTTATTAATATTGTGTTTAGATAGCTTTTTTTGAATATTATTAGCAAGAAAGTTGTCTATACTTTTGTTATCACTTGTAGATAAGTTATTATTATTAATATCTGTGCTGAGCCAAGATCCTACTTGGTAGATTCAGAAGGTGTAGAATATAGGAAGAACTGGAAACATCTTCTTCCTGTATCAGAACTATCATCACCATCACAAAATTGTTTCTGTGATGTAAATTTAAAATCTAAGAATGAATCAGACACTATTTCCATACCAGAATGTTCATAATTCTGATTCCATTCCAGAAAATATTCCAGACATTCTACAGGTCAAACATTTTGCAGAGACAATTCCAGTTGCTAAATTTAATTCTCAATTTTATGTCACACGATATGGGCGAGTGTCAAAGCTAAGTATGAAATACACAGCAACGTGGACTTGATTGTATATATATATATATATATATATATATATATATATATATATATATATATATATATATAATGCATGGCCAAGAATTGCCTGTGATTTCTGCGTGATAAATAGACTTATAGTATCCTATGATCTAATTCTCAAAGAGGGAGGATGTAGATCAGACTGCAAGTGAAGTGTGCTGTATCTTTAAGAACCATGTCAAGGCTGTACGTGCACATATAAATTCCAGAAACGTGCACTCCCTAGTGCCATTTTGAAAGAGCAGCCACAATAACAGCATGCATTATTGCAGTTAGTTTTTATATAAGTTACTTAAGTTAAAGTCAGTAAACCTTTGTAGTGGTGTGTTTGTATAGAATAAAGCTGCTTGAACAGAGCCCATAAAGACTCTTCTATCGTGTCCAAAGTAGGAGAGTGACAAATGTTGAAAGTGTTAGTGAGTGAGGCTGATTTATTGGGTAGGAAAATCTTAGGTTTGTTTTTTTGGAGTTTAAAATTATTTTAGAGCTTGTAAGCCAGGTCTCAACTGCTAGAAAGGATTGTTGTGTTAAATTTTAAACTTTTTGAATTGAAGAAGCAGCACTTATCACTTTCAAATCATCTGCATATTGGATGAGAGAGGCTTGTGGGGTTGAGATGTGGAGGTTATTTGTAAATATTGAAAATAGTAGTGGGCCTAAGATTCACCCTTGAGGGACATCCAGAGTCACTGGTAGAAGGGACGATATAGTCTGTTGCCAAGAAACTGCTTGCTGGTGACCAGTACGGTAATCCTGGAACCAGGCAAAGGTAGACTGACAAAAGTTTAGTACAGAGAGAATATTTAGAAGTTTACTATGAGAAACTACATCAAAGGCTTTTAATAGGTCAAGGAAGATAGAGGATACATAATTGCTGTTGTTCCTGTGACAGGTGACAGTAATGGTGAGTGACATTAGAGTGGTTGATATACTATGAAATGATCAAAATCTGTGTTGAGTGCTGGTTAGAAGTTTGTTATAATGCAATTAATCAGTAACTTGCATTTGAATTACCCTCTCTGGTACTTTAGACAGTGGTGATAGTATTGCGATTGGGTGGTAGTTAGAGAGATCTGTTGAGGAGCCCCCCTTTATGTAGACATATAACGTAAGAGGTTTTCCAAATGGGAGGGACTTGTTCTGCTATGGAACTATTGATAAGAATTGACATAGGATAAGCTATTCCATCTACTGTTAGTTTTATGAAATTGGCAGTTGTCTGCAGCTAATATGGTGGCTTTTAGTTTTTTAAGCAGTTTTTTTCCAAAATGTTTTTATTCATTTTATAATGCAATAACTTAACAGTATAGTAGCAAGAAAAAACAATTAAACTATATACAATGTCCCTAACTACTAAAAAAGCAATATACATAGGAGAATACAATATTTCTTTAACAGATTAGACAATATTGTCCAGTCAATTAAGTGATGGGTTGTATTCTTGGTCCTTGCTTTTATAGTAGCAATCTCATTCTTAAAAATGTATTTCACAAGATGAATAAACTCAGATTTAAAGACAAGAGTAGAATGGGCTTTCCAAATTTTAGTAACAATTTGGCTAGCTAAAGACAGGATAGACCATAGTAAAAATGTTTGTGTTTTAGGAATGACTTCAGGAACAGGAACATTGAAAAGAATAAAGGAGTCAGAAATTATACAGTTGCCATTCCATAGAGCTTTACAAAGATATTTAAAGTCTAACCAAAGTGGGGAAATTACTTTGCAATTAACAACCATATGTATCCAGTCAGCATCAGGGTGTTCACATCTCCAGCCTTTCATTTCATCTTTCTTGTACATTATTGCTAGTCTATGTGGGGTGAGAAAACATCTATTTAAAAAATTCAATGTGTATACATGCCAGAACATGGAAGATATGGATTTCTTCACTGACTGTAAACAAAGTGTTTTATATTTTTCTGAGAATACTTCTCTTTTAAATTCACTTGAATAATTCCAAAAAGAAACTTTTTTTTGCTAAAATCATTTCTGAGAATTCTATAAATAACAGATATGTATGAAGTGTTCTTGGATGAGCTATTAATAATTGTTGAGATAAAATCCAAGATTTTTAAGTTATTGTATGCCTCTAATGAGGGTACGAGCTTAGTATGTTTAAGATCTTTACAGGTTTGGATGTCCAGCCAATTGCAATTTTGCAGACTATATTTGCTGATCGAATAGTCTTGCAATCTTATTTTATTAGCTGAGAGAAATTGATTCCAATATAATAGGGCACACTTCTTAAATCCTAACATTTTCTGAGTATCAAAAGATATCAAACATTCATTTTGTGTAAGCAATATGAAACATAATTATTAATAAATTCTTAATTAATTGATTAGAAGACATAAGCTTTTTAAACAACAGCAATATTTGGTTTATAAAAGGTGTAAGATCATTTTTGAGTGTTCATTTTGAATGTATATTTTTAAAATCCATATAAAGATGTTTGCATGTATTTGAGTATATGGTTCAAGCAATGTCCTATTACTATTAAGAAGTAAGGTTTCATGTATTGATTTCCAATATGATGTATAAGAAGTATTATTCCAAAGCAACACTATGTTAATAAATGTGAAGTTTTAATAAAAATCAATATTTGGAAACCCTATATCTCCTTCATCCCAGCTTATGTTGTGCCAGAGAAGAGAAATTCTTGTTTTTTTTTTTTTTGGGATACCAAAGGAAGTTGGGAAATAAGTTATTCATTTTCTGTTTAATTTTGACAGGTGGGGGAATTATTAGAGCTTGGTCAATGAGTAAGATTTTAGGTAACAGTATCATTTTGATTAAAGTTAGTCTGTCTTCAAATGTGAAGAAGAGTCTGTTCCAACTGTCATTTATACTAATAATTGAGTTTATAAGTTGTTAGTAATTAGACGTGAGTGATTTTTTATAATTCGATTCAATAATGATACCTAGATATTTAATATGCATGCAGTCCCAGTTTATGTCTCTTTTTGATCTAAGTTTCATAGTAACATTTTTATTCACTAGAAGTGCCTGAGTTTTGTTGTGATTGAATTTTAGACTGGAGATGTTTGCAAAGAAGTCTAGATTATACAACAGGTGATCCATTGGATTTGCAATATCATTAGTAATTATTATTAGGTCATCAGCAAACAGTTGGGGGGATAATTTGTCTGACACTTTATATCGTTTAACACTGTCATTATTTCTAACATAATTTGCAAGAGGCTCAATAGCCAGGGCAAAGAGTAATGGAGAGAGGGGGCACCTCTGTTTAGTACCTCTTAATATTTCGAATGGGTTAGATAGATAAGATCCAATCTTTACATAGGCTATGGACTTTTCATATAGTTTTTTAATTACTCCTATAACGTTTGGGGAGAAATTGTATTTTTGCAGAGCTTTAAACAGATATGTCCAACTTAGGGAGTCAATAGCTTTATCTATATCAAGACTTAAAATAGAAAGCTCATTTTTTTCTTGTTTGCTAAGTCTGTTAAGTACAATAATCTAATTACATTGTCTTGTACCTTTCTGTTTTTGATAAACCTAGTTTGGTCTTCATGAATTTATATCGAAAGAATATTATTTAATCTGTCTGCTAAGATAAACATGAATATCTTGTAATCAGTGTTAAGCAAAGAAACTGGCCTGTATGATGTGCAAAGGTTGGGCTCTTTATTTGGTTTTAGGATGGGAGAGATGATAGAATATTTCCATGAGGGAGGGATGTTTGCTGTAGTTTTAACTTCTTGGAATGCATTAAGTAAGATTTTCAAGATCCAAAAATTGAAACACCAAACCACGAACAAAAACAGATCAAGGCAGAATCCAGGAACCTTCACGAAATGTATTCCAAATTTATTTCAAAGACAAGTAACTCCACCGTCGATTTCAATAACCATAAAAACAGACAGCACAAATTTCAGTTGAGCGTGCTTTCTCCTTGTTACAATAACAAAGCTTCTTCAGAACTAAAAAATCCTCCATAACCTTTCCTCTTATATATTACAAGCAATCAATACACTAATTGCATCTAATTACATTTGCTGCTCATCTTAAAGCAATACATTGCTATACAAGCTTAAATGCTGTTAAAAAAGTATTGCGTTTAAAAATGTGTGTTGTATATGTTTGCAATTGTATACAAAAATACACAAGTTTAAAAAGTTTTCCTACCAACAAGTGAAAAATGCATGTGTGTGTATATAAAGATATACTTTTTTACTAAATAGACACCTCTAACTAAGTGGACATAATACATGTAAAACATTTCCCCTAAGTAATGCATAGTCCTAAATACTCAACCTAACTATACTGTTAAAATTACTAATATTGTGTTTAAAAATATATGTATTCTGCACAGTAAAAATTGAAATCAGGGCAGGCAAAAAAAACAGCCAAATAAATATCTAACTCACATAAAATATAAATGAAAATACATCAAGGAACATATTTAAATTATTTATAAATGTTTATAATTTAGCCTGTCTTAATCTCAACACCCTCTGTATGCTAATGCTGTCATTCAATCTGGGGGGTCTACTGGCATCCAATTTTAGTTGCCAAAAAAGTTCCCTATATTCAACCCTTGATTCCCAGTTGCCCCCCCTAGGATCCATCACTACCTGCTCAATGACCGCAAATTTAATATTCATATTTTTGCATGTCAATGAATGTTTGTAGAACGCATTAGACTCCTTCCCTTTTTTTATTTCATATGAGTGTTCATAGATTCTTTTTCTTAGGGTACGTGTAGATTTCCCTATATAAAATCTATTACAAGCTGTACATGTTCCAATATATACAATACCTTTTGTACCACAATTGTAGTGTCTGGATGGAACCAACTTGTATTTCCCAGACGTAATATTAATCTCCTGTCGATCTAAAATGTGTTCACATTGTCCGCAGGACCCACATTTGTATGTACCTTTCTTACTGTTAGAATTCCGTGACTTGTTTAGTTCATTTGTCTCTAATAAATCTTTTAAATTCTTTCCTCTTTTTCTAATGAAGGTGGGGTGATTAGGGATATAATTACTAATGTCGTTGTTCATTTTCAAAATTGGCCAATATTTATTAATAATTTTTTCCACAATATTGGAAGTGTCCGAAAAAGTGTGTACCATAGCTTGGCTGTAATTTTCCTTTTCTCTTTCCTTCTTATTAACCATTGTGTCGTCTTTCTGTCCTAATAATGGAAAATATTTGTTTTTTCTCCCAACTGTCACTTCCTCAATTAAAGTCTGTATTAATGAATCGGGGTAGTCTCTTTCCATAAAAAGTTTCTTTATAAATTTGACCTCCTCCAAAACCATCCCCTCTTCACTCGTCATCCTTGATGCCCTTATCAACTGTCCCTTTACTATACCCTTTTTCCTGAAAAAAGGGTGTCCACTTTGAAAATGTAAATATGTGTTAGAAAAGGTGGATTTTCTAAATAATTTTGAATGTAAAAAATTATGTGAGTCCTTGTATAAAGTTACATCTAAATAATTAATACTTGTTTCATCGAAGGTGTAGGTAAATCTCAAAAATTCAGTACAAGAATTAATATATTCATAAAATTGAAGGAAGGCTAACTTAGACCCTTTCCAAAAAATGCAAATGTCATCCAAAAAACGGGTGTAGAATAAAATATATTGCTTCCATGGTGTATTAAAAATATATTTTTTCTCCCAAAAGTATAACACACAGTTTGCATAAATGGGGGCACATGCTGCCCCCATCGCAACTCCTTTCTTTTGTTGAAAATGGTCACCATTAAAATACACAAAATTGTTCGTCAGTACTGTCTCTGTGAAATCTATAATTAAATTAACCAGATTACCATTTAATCCAGATTCCATACTTAGAATATCACAAAACCATTCCAGCCCGATCCTGTGAGGGATACTCAGAAATAATTCCACCACATCTACGGTGACAAAGTATAACTCAGTGTCAACTTTCTCTGTTGGAATATTTCTCAAAAATTCCCATGAATCCCTACTGATGTGTGGAACCGAGTTAATAAAATGTTTCAACTTTGTATCCACAAAAATAGCCAGGGGTTCTATGATACTCCCCCCTCCAGCTACAATGGGTCTGAATTTGAGTGGTTCTAACCCCTTATGCACTTTGGGTATCCCAAATATAACAGGAAGCCGTGGATTTTCTACATGTAAAAAATTATACAATTTTTCATCTATGCTACCTTGAAGCAGATGATCCATTAAATAATAGTTAATCTTAGAGTACGCAATGTTTATTTCATTACGGGATACTATCATGTAATGATCAGAGTCCTGTACAATATTGCGTATGTAGTTTTCATACAATTCCTGGTACATCAAAACTACCCCTCCCCCTTTATCTGGTTTCATCACTCTAATTTTTTCTTCTCTTAATTTTCTTAATAATAATTCTTCCTCTTCTGTCCAGTTATTATTTTTATTGTTGTAGTCATTGTGAGAATAACTTTGTCTCACATCTCTTTCAACCGTTTCTTCAAAGACTTTCAACACAGGGTTAACGGGGGGGTTGAATGTACTTTTTCTGTGTAACCTCTCATTCATGTTATTTTTTCCTTTGAAATAAACATTCAAATTCAACTGCCTTATAAATAGTTTAATGTCAATCAATGTGTTGACCTTGGACCCAAATTTGGTGGGCACAAAATGAAAACCCTTTGTAAATAAATTAAAATAAACTTCATCTATAGTGATGTCAGTAAAATTATATATAGTGAAATTATCCTTCCGACATATACAAGATGTGTTAGATTCAAGGGCATCATTAATACTACCACCAGAATCGGACAAAATACTTAACTCATTTGTCAATATACATGTGTCCTCCCCTGAAATCTCCCCTCTCCTTCCCTGGGTGGCAGGGGATTCTGGTATGAATGTTTCCTTATTTTTTCGGCTATCCTCTCGCTCCTCCTCACCCTTTCCTCTTCTAAAGGGGATTCGTGTGTTATATGGTTATCACCCCCACTTCTCTGATGTTCATTATTCATGTTTCCTGTAACCTGCAACCTGGATTCATTAAATTTGTTGAAATTATTAAAAATTGGGTATGCCCTGCCATTGTTGTACTCATGCAGGTCCCTGTCCAATTTCTTTATCTTTCTATTAATAACTTTGTCACAGAAATTATCAATTTCTTTAAATAAATTGTCATATTTTCTAGTATCAAAACTTTCTTTGTTAACTTCAAACAATCTAGTGTGCAATTCATTAGTTTCAGCAATAAGCCTTTCATTCTGTGTCTCATAGTCGCTAACCATGTGTTTTAACATTTCAATACCTGTCTTGTTAAACAGTTCAGTCAATTGTTTATACAACATCGAATTAAACGTCACATTATTTGGATATTTTGTTATTCTCAATCCTTTAGGTATTCTTTCAGTAGTAATGCATTCCTTCAAATAATCAATTTCCAATTGATTAGATTTTAAAATATACAATTTATCTTTAAACAATTTAAAAGTTTCATCAAATGGTTCATAGTCCTGGTTGAATGTACATTCATTAAAGTTAAAACGTTTGTTACTCCACGAGTTAAAGTTAAAATTAACTGTACCTCGATTGTCCTTTACGTTACACCTGATTTCAGGTGTTACATGAGCTCTATTGTCCATTTTAGCCATTTTCTGCTGTTTGTTAACCTCAGAGCTGCCATTTCTCTCTCGCTGTGGTAACCCTTCCATGCTGTAACATGCCGACCCGTTTCCGTCTCCGTACTGCTCTTTCAACATGTTCTGGTTCCCAGGTAAGTCGCTTTGTTTAAGCGACAAATTAGAAGTATTGTCTAAGACCTGGGTTAACAGCACAATTACCTGTTGAAATTCTTTTCTTGTTACAGGCGTGCTGTCATCCCCCATAAGGTCCTTCAAGATCACTGGTGTGTCCACAAATACCTCCGGTTCCGCTCGCTCTGCCATGGCCACAACAAAACCAAAGAAATCCAAAAATTGAAACACCAAACCACGAACAAAAACAGATCAAGGCAGAAACCAGGAACCTTCACGAAATGTATTCCAAATTTATTTCAAAGACAAGTAACTCCACCGATTTCAATAACCATAAAACAGACAGCACAAATTTCAGTTGAGCTTTCTCCTTGTTACAATAACAAAGCTTCTTCAGAACTAAAAAATCCTCCATAACCTTTCCTCTTATATATTACAAGCAATCAATACACTAATTGCATCTAATTACATTTGCTGCTCATCTTAAAGCAATACATTGCTATACAAGCTTAAATGCTGTTAAAAAGTATTATGTAAAATGTGTGTTGTATATGTTTGCAATTGTATACAAGAATACACAAGTTTAAAAAGTTTTCCTACCAACAAGTGAAAAATGCATGTGTGTGTATATAAAGATATACTTTTTTACTAAATAGACACCTCTAACTAAGTGGACATAATACATGTAAAACATTTCCCCTAAGTAATGCATAGTACTAAATACTCAACCTAACTATACTGTTAAAATTACTAATATTGTGTTTAAAAATATATGTATTCTGCACATTAAAAATTGAAATCAGGGCAGGCAAAAAAAACAGCCAAATAAATATCTAACTCACATAAAATGTAAATGAAAATACATCAAGGAACATATTTAAATTTTAAATTAAGATTTTCAAGATGTTATCAGGTAAGAGTTTGTAAAATTCCAGTAATAGACCATTCAACCCTGGTCCCTTTTTTGTCTTAAATTTTTTTGTTTGTTTGTTTAACTCTTTAAAGGAAAAGGGTTTATCTATGTTATTAATATTGTGTTTAGATAGCTTTTTTTGAATATTATTAGCAAGAAAGTTGTCTATACTTTTGTTATTACTTGTAGATGAGTTATTATTATTAATATTCTTGTAATGGTTTTTAAAACATAAGATATATTTTAGATCTATAACTTTGATAGTCTGATTATTTCTAGTGTATATTATTTTTTTATATGACTTTTTTCATTTAAATATTTAGATTTAATCACAATCCTTTGCATACTCTTGGGATTACTTGAGAAAGATTGTAATCCGATTTTTCCAGATTTATTGATATTTTATGCTGTATGATATCCTGATTTTCCTTGTTCAGTTTACATATGTCAGCTAATGTAGATTTATCATTTGATGTAAGTTTTAGTTTTAGTTCATCAATTTCTTTTTATATATCTACTAGTTTTTTATCCCACTCTTTCCTTTTGTTTATATACAAACTTTTGACTTTACCATGTAAGACTACCTTTAAAGTATCCCATAGGATAATATCTGAAACCTCTCCATTATTATTGGCATCTAGGTAAAGCTTTATTTAATCTAGAAACCATTATTTAAATCCTTGTACTGTTGCTAAATAAGCAGGTAGTTACATTGAAGGTGATAGTATTGTGGTCAGACAGGGCATGATGCCAGCATTACATTATCAGTTTTGGCCAGTAAAGAACGAGTTACAAAGGCTTTATCTATGTTAGTCTGTGTGCCAAATCTGTAAGAGTAAGAGAATACTTCAGTGAGGATAATAATTTTATACCATCAATGTCAATTAGGTTTTTGTCTTTTATGTAGTTGTTCGAGTGCTTGCCAACAGGGGATATCTTGAAGGGCTTAGAGCTTGTGGTATCAGTGGGGGACAAGATACAATTAAAATCACTTGCTAACAGTAATTCACCTTTAGACTTTAATGTTATGGTGTCTAAATGTTTTTTCACTGTTTTAGTCCCAATACCTGGTATCCAGGAGGTGTTTGCAAAAGTGTGCATCTTTGTTTCTAGTTTTAGTATGACTAAAGCAAGCATACTATCATTGTTTGAGTGTGAGTCAACTATTTCTGGAATTTTCATTGATTTTCTGTGTAAAATTAGGACACCTCTTCTTTTGTGGTTGTAGTTTGAACTTACCAAATCTTATAATCCTTAAAGGTTAATTTGTTTAGATCTTCTGTTATTAAGTGGGGTTCCTGAATGGATGCAAAATCTGCTTTATGTAGCATTAAATATTTGTTGACACTACTCTTTTTTATGGGATTGTTCAACCCGTTGACGTTAATAGATATGCTAAATATTATCATTTGATGGTGACTGCTATTATAAGTAAAATTGAAAAGTGCTTTCCTTGATTCATTATGACAAATACATTTTTAAAACTGTTATGGACAATTTAAAAACTCTAAATCTGAAAATAAAACTATATATTTTAATAACCTTCTGCATGGATAAACTATATCCAGGCTAACTATAGCTCTCATAGAAGCCACATACTAACCCTCTCATGACGTCTAGTGGGAATTCCTAGCTACTGCAGGTTAATAGCAAGCAGAAGGGAAACTGCATGTACATTAAAAACATACAAAAGGAAATTTCAATTTAATATACTATGTATGCATGAACTAAGAACATGAAGGTGTGTACAATTTCTTAAAATTCCTTTTATCTAAACAGACTAACGAAGATAAATTGATTAATCCTAATAATTATTTGTTGCTATGAGTAAATACAGGATTGTAATGTTATTAAAGCAGACAGAAAAAAGATGCATTTAAAACTGTCACTGTCAGAAACATATTTGTCATTCTTATTTAAGTATAAATGTAATTCAGATTAAATAAATCACTATTTACATATATGCTTATAAGACTTTTTAGATAAAATATAATTGCTAAATGAATGAAAACACAGTTCAAGCAATCATTCTTGAATCTGATTGGCTGTTAGAGTTCAATGAAGAGAAACCGGTTCAGAGGTCACACCTACTTCCCGGAAGACAGCACAGATTGTTTCTCATGAGTCTGTGAGCTAACTGAAGCCTTTGGAAGTTTGAGCTTGCCACAAAAGTTGTAAAAAGTCCATCAAAAATAATTAGATGGGAATTTTCTAGTGAAGTGAAGCTTTTAAGCATAACTTTAAAATGATGAATATTTAAAATAAAGGCTCCAAATTACCAACCATACACAGCTATAAGATATATTAGCTAAATGGAGCACATTGCAGAAGTTCAGTTAAGTAGTAAATGTATATATAATAATAACATGTCACCACTTTCTTTTTAATTACTTAACAGTAATGCAGTAAGCATTTCTCTCTCCTTCAGTGATTAAATACTATGACACTAGAACTAAAACAGAAAGGGAAGGCATATACACGAATAAATAAGTATAGTATATAAAAGAAATATATATTTTGTTTGTTTGTTTGTGTCTTTTGGCTTTTCCTGGAAATATATATAAATATATGAAATGAGTAAGTTATTTTATACCATTTCACTAGTGCTATGCCATGTATATAAAGAGATAAAAGTATAAAATTGTAGTTTGCAGTTGGATAAGAGTTTGCTTTACTTGAATTTTGAGTAATATATATTATTTATAAAGTTAGCATTGTTGTAGGAAAGATAATAGGATAGAAAAAAGTTGCATTACCTTCTGTGTATGATTCTACATTATTTAGAAGGGAGAAAACAAAAACTTGCATGAAATATGAAGTTATGTATAATCATTTGTCTCTGTGTTTCTTTTTTTCTTATTCTTGCTGGAAATATGAGTTTGTGCTTTGATTCCTTTCTTTTGTAATGATTTTATTAGAGGGACACATGCTCTTCTTTTGGACATTACAAGGGGTAAAAAGTCATTATCAACCCTGATAGTTTGTTCACCAATTTTTAATGGAGCAAGGGACCAGGCAGTTCTTAAAGCAAGGTCTCTGTCTTGAGTGGAGATAAATCTTACAATAATAGATCTTGGATGGCTGTTTTACTGGATACAGAAGTTGTAGTTAAAGACCTGTGTGCCCTTTCAATCTCAAAGGATAATGCTTCTAGGTTTAAGATTTTAGGAATCCAAGAAGTCAGGAAATTAATCATACAGTCCCCCTCCATTTGCTCTGGGATGCCATAGATTCTTATGTTGTTTCTCCTGATTCTTGCCTCAGTGTTGTCTATCTTTACAATGAGTCTGGTGTTTTCTTGAAGAAGAAAGTTTATGTTATTCTCTCTTTCTGTTAACCTGTAGTCTATATCTGTTACAGAATCTTCCAAAGCAGCAATTTGGGCAGTTTGTTGTTTAAGGACTTCATTTAATATGGTTATTTGTTTGGTGGTTGTGAAGATAGGTGAAGGCTGCCAGCCTAACTAGACAGAATTTTGTAGATAATTCTGTCATTTGTAAATATGAATGTAGGCCACAGGCTTGTTCTCTTAAATGTGAAAAGACTGCATTGGATATTGAATTGTAAAAATGTAACAACAGTGCACTCTGCTGTAAGAAAGCTAAGTCAAGCATTTTATGACTGTCTGATGTCAAAATTCGGAGCTGATATGTTTAGAGGGAGGCATCCTGCCTATTGTTTTAAGACCAGAGTTAATGGCTAGAATTTGCATGTATAAATGTCCTTTATTGCTCTAGTTTTTGACCAAGTGTAAAGAATGTAAATGTAGTTTCTGTTAGCCTGAGAACACCAGAAAAGTATGAAGTCAATGTGAAGCAGCTCTGTGTTATCAATTTAAAGAGAGAGACTCAGAGAGCTCAGAGCATTTTGTCTTGAGAACATCCAACATCACCAGCAGTGCCTGTTTCTATATGTAAGTTATTTAGAACTGTGTTTTCTCTTAGATATAGCTAGGAAATATGAAGATTAGAATAGTTTGTTTTCTGTGATGTCAGAACTTTTCTGTCGTATTATTTTAAGTATTTATCTGTGATCTCTGAACTCTTGATTAGCACTGTGTAGTAAAGAAGTCTTGTCTTGTGTTCTTATTATTTATTATTAAATATTTTTAAACCTTTCAACTGTGGCTGTTTTGTCTAGAGATAATTTAAGCTGTAAGAGTACATTGCATGTATATAGTGATGCTGTATCAAGTCACTCCAAATAAGTTTTGACTGTTAGGTCACACTTACCATTTGCATAATAATATTGCACAGTAATAATTAGATACCCTTTTAAGGGCCTTTGAGTAGCTGATAAATATTAGTGGGTGGTGGCAGCTGGTACTACCTTTTAGACTGAGCAGAAAAGGGGCACAGCTGGAGAACCTGTGCCAGCCTTCCCCATGAGTATCTGTGTGGTGGTATAAACTCTTATCTCAAAGTGTGTGTGTGTGTGTGTGTGTGTGTGTGTGTGTGTGTGTGTGTGTGTGTGTGTGTGTGTGTGTATGTGTGTGTGTGTCAGCTACTTGGGCAGGGACACGATGTACTGGTTAGACAGAGAGGGTGCTGGAGGTTTTAGCTTGCCCACTAGACTGAGATCTGGACCCTATAGCTGTGCCAGTGGGGAGTCTTATTGGGGACCTGGAGAGAAAGGGAGAAACCAGCTCCAAACTAACTGTGATCAGTGTGTGCTCTTAAGGGAAAGTGTACTTTACTGTGCGTGTATTTATTATCCTTTCCCTATATGGATGCCCCTCACTGGTGTTAGTGGTGAGGATTGAGGCTCCTTGATTGCTGGGCAGGTGTATGGGTATCACAGTGGTATCTTCTTTTATATTGTCCATTTTTAAGTTTAATTTGTCTATTTTACCCACCAAGTCTTGAACTGTATTTCTTTCTTCACTGGAGATTCTTGCTGAGAAAATTTGGAGCTGCTCATCTTCATGTGTGAATGTGATTTCAATGTCCCTTTTATTTGAAAGTATGACAGGAAAATATGAAAATTTTAGCTTAAAAATTACACCAACTTGTAGCTTAGAACTTCCAGAATCTGATTTTAGTAGTTTCAGGTCTTTGTTTGTGAAATTAAATAAAAAATCCTGTCAGGAAAAAATGAAGACTGCAGAGCTGAAGAACTCGGCTGATTTCAGCTTGCCATCCAAGCCACACCCCCTTTTAAGCAGTTTATTAATCATCTCTGTAGCTACAGGTTGCAGGTAGAAGGTGGATTTAATATTGGAAGAGGCAGCGGCAGTTCTGATAGGTGAGGGACTTTGATTGTTGAACAGTGCTAAGAAAGTTTCAGTAAAGTATTTATTAAATTGAGTAGCTGTATTGTCTGAATTATTAGTAGTGGTAGGAAGGTGTATACTGAGTTTGCCTGGTAGAAGTGTATTGTTTATAGCTGTCTAGAACTTTTGTGGGTTATTGTGGTACTTTGATTGGATTTCTGAGTAGTAATTTATTTTGACTTGTTTAATTTGCCTTTATCTTTATTTTTAAGTTCACAGTAGGTTTGTAGAGCAGGTTGTGACTATGTTTTGTTCCAGGTTGCCCAAGCCTTGTCTCTAGTTTTAAATAGTGATTGTGTTTCTTTTGTTAACCATGGGGGCATATTTAGACTTAACACTTATATTTCTGTTAGAGGCCTGAGAGTTTAGTAAAGATAAGAAGGTAGAGTTGAAGTAGTCTATGGTTTTCTTTAGTGGAAAATGTTTCAGTGGTGTCCAGCTACAATTTTTGAATATATCTATAAGGTTGCTGGGGTTCAGGTGTTTTTGTTTCTTATTTGTTTAAGTGTAGTTTGTTTAGATGGGTTAGCTCATTGTCTAAGTAAATAGGTTGGGAAGTGGTCACTGACACTATTTGCTAGACAGCCAGAGTAGGAGTAGAAGGCTGGCCTATCTGTTAATATCCAGTATAGAGAGGAGTGTTCATTGGATGACTTATTAATCCTAGTGGGTGACTGGATGAGTTGTGTGAAGTCGTGCAGGTTGATGCGATTTTTGAGGTTTGGAGGGTTGCAGTCTAACCAGTCTACATTGAAGTCACCTATAATAATTGTTTCCTGAGGTAATGTTTTACTGCTCCAGTATAGTATATTTTCTAATGTTTGGGATATTATCGCCTGATGGCATAGAGATACCTATTATGTATATATGTTTTTTGGGGTTAATGTTTAGTTTAGCAATTACTATTTCACCATTGTTAAGGTTTAGACTGGAGTTTTTTCATCAAAAGTTTTTATGGAAAGGTGGCTTTTTAAGAGTAGTGCCATGCCTCCTCATCTTTTATTAATTATGTCTGTACATATTATATTATATCCTGGAGGTCATATTTCATTACTGGGGGTGGTAGGTATTAGCCAAGTTTTGGTAAGAAGTACAATATCAGGGGAGTATAAGGTGCAGTTAGCATGCAGCTCATGGATTTTGTTGTTGAGACTTCTTATATTAATATTTAATAGTAGAATATCAGACTTGTTTCTAGGAGGAATGATTGTAGATTGAGTAGAATGAGTTTGTAGGTCATTTTGTGAGGTTGAGTTCTACGGTTCATAGGCTGGGCCAGGGTTTGGGTGTATGTCCCCACTGAGAGTTAGCTTAGGTGCTATGTTGACTAGAGTTTTCAGGAATCTGACTTTGTTTTTATCATATTTCTGAGAGATACTAGGTATGTTTGTGTGAAGAAGAAGGGAAAACTGCATATGCTGTAGAGTTGTGATATTGAAGATAGCACTACATATTGGTATGTTTACTGGTCTGTGTGTTCGGCGGTAGCTGTTAGAGGTGGAGTGGGAAGGGAAAGGTTAATTTAGGTTGGAATAGTAAGAGGTGTTATATGCTGCTAATGTTAAAAGTACCAGAGTGGTCATCAGTAAGTTCAGTTGGTTCATGAATTTTATTGAGGTTTGGATATTTTTAGCTTTTTTTGTTATTGCAGGAGTTTTATTATTAGGCATTTTAGTTAAATTGGATTAGGTAAGGATGTGTTGTTTGTAGTAGTAATTGAAGTGGGAGGGGTGTAGAAGATTAATTTTGAGTTAGAGTGTATTAGGTGGAGTGTTTTGATTAGATGCACTGTAATGAGGCAGCAGCTAGTGAAGTATAAATATAAGGAAAGTGGGGTGAGTGGGAATGGGGGTAGGGTAGATACACTTTTAGGAGAAGAGAATGAACAGCCAAATAGGGAGAAGAGTTTTAAGATGAAGTTTGCTGAGATGGGAGTGGGGGGGGGTTGAAGGAAGCAACCGAGATAAGTGTGCATGCCACTACCCTGTTTTAAGCAATTAAGATTACTAACTTACACTGAGAGAGATTGTTTCTGCTGGAGACATATGTTGAGCACTCAGGTGGATTTATGTCCTTCACGTAAGGCAGTTGCAAGCCTAGGTGATGGTTTCCCAAGCAACTGTTTTCAAGGAGGTGGGAGTGAGCTTGATATCCTAGCTTGGTAACAGTAAAATAAAAAGAGAAGAGAAAGGTAGTTGCATTGGTTTAGGGTGATAGGAGGTAGTTAAAGTTAGAGAAGGATTAGGGAAGATGTCTGTACTTAAGTTAATGAAGTGGAATAGGTATATGAAGAAGATAATAAAGAATGCGATAATATAATAAAGGAATTAAAATGGTTAATACAGTAATGTGTCTTAAAACCATTAAAAGTGGAAAATAAAACCAACAGAAACACAGAACATAGGTTCATAGGTTCATAATAGGTACTAGGTTATTGGCCCTCGGGCCTATATAAGCCTAGCCAAAAAGGTACCCTGGCTTTCACCACCCAAGAAAATTATATTCCTGTGCCCCTGTCGAGCAGAGCCACAGAAGTGATCCCCGGGGTGAATTTCCTGTTTCACATCCAATCATCAAGATTTTTCTTGGAGTGCTAATGAGGATCTTTGTTTGATATAGATAGGTAGTTTGTTCCAGAGTATGGGAAGTCTCTGGGACAGGAATCTATCCCTCCAGCATGTTCTGTTTATTGTGGTGACAAAGTTTAGGTCCCAAGAGAATGTAGCTCGGAGGGATTGGTATTTCTTTAAGTGGAGCATGTCCAACAGCTCTGGGTTTGACATAGCTTTGTATGTTAGGCAGAGATCGCCACTGAGTAGGCGATATGCGATGGAGTAAAGCTGGCTTTTTTGAGATGGTCTGCGTAGGGCATCTGTTTGAGGCTGGCAATCCTCTTTGTGAGGTATTTCTGCCTTTCCAGTTGTTGTAGATGTCTTGTGAGGTACATACCAAAAGGGGCATTATACTCTATAATGGGTCTAATGAGTCATGAGTGGAGGGGAACAATTACCTCTTTTTTCCTGGATGAGAAACCTTTTGTGATGAGGTGTGCCATATAGAAGGATTTCCTGACTACTGTGGTGATGTGATTATCAAAAGAGAGACTACTGCTCACCTGTGTCACGAGGTCTCTTATCACACTTTCACTGTTAAGTAGACTACCGCCTATGTGGTAGTTCATGGGTACAGAGTTTTTACCAAAAGGGATGACAATGCACTTTTTGGCATTGAGCTTAAGGCTATGGCTTTGACACCAGGCATCTGTCTCAATGAGGCCCTTTTGCAGGATGTCCACATCATTAGGAGTTTCGATTGTGGCTCCTAGTTTGCAGTCATCTGTGAACTGCATTAGCCAAAGACCTTCTGTGTTAGCCTATACTTCAGAGAAGTAGATATCAAACAGGAGAGGACCCAGGACTGAACCCTGTGGTACTCCACTTGTCAGTGGTCTGAAGTCGGAGTTGGATTCTGCTACTTTCACAGTATGGGTTCTGTCAGTGAGCCAGTTGGAAACCCATCTTGTGTCATAGGGATTTATACCTAGTTTAGTGAGTTTATCTATAATTCCAGAGAGGGAGATGGTGTCGAAAGCCTTGGCGAGATCTAAGTAGGCTGTGTGAACCACCTTACCCTCATCTACATTTTTGGTGACTGCTTCAAAGAAGTCTATCAGGTTTAGGAGACATGATCTGCCTTTTACAAACCCAAATTGGGTGGGGTCTAGAGTTTGGAGATTACCAATGTCTTTGTTTATAAGTTCCATGGTGATACGTTCCATGGCCTTGCAGACCAGGCTCATCAGGCTAATGGGGTGGTAGTTCCCGGGGTCCATGGTGGATCCCCCTTTGTGAAGTGGATAACCGTCACTGTGCACCATTCAGTGGGCACAAAGCCTGAGATGAGGCTATGACTGAACATGGTACTTAGGTGGGGTGCTAGTTCATTCTGTAGTTTGTGTAGAACGCAGCCTGGGATGTTGTCAGGTCCCGTGGATGCTGTGTTCCTGGCTTTGGAGAGTGTGTTTTTTACCTGTGCAGACATGATTACAGGAACTTTGCATTCTTCTGGTACAGAGATGGGTCCTTTAGGTTAGCACTGAACCTATCTGTCAGGATATTGACAATATCAGTTGGTTCTGTATATTTAGTGCCATTGTGCTGTAACTCAGAGCAGATCTGAGTTTTGCCATTGAGATTCTTGACATAACTATAGAATGCTTTGTGGTTGTCTTTAGAAACAGTGGTGATTTTGTTTTCGTAACTAGCTTTGGAGGATTTTATGAGGAATCTCAGCTTCTTACTGAGGCTGACAAGGGAGTTCCTCCAATCATGAGATTTTACTCTTTTTTGAAGCAGTTTCTTTCTTCTGTTGTAGAGTTTGTTTATGGCAGTGGACCACAAGATTGGCTTCCTTTTTTTGGAGGATAGCATCTTGATTCTGTTAGGGATAGCATGATACATGCACTCGTGTAAGTGCTTTAAAGTGCATTTGTGTAGGATTCAGCAGTCATACCTCTATTGTCCATCCGAATGGATGTCATGAAGTTTGCCACTTCTGTCTTAAGAAGCGTGAAGTTGGCTTTGGAGAAATTTTTTTACGGTGGTTTCCCTAATGGGGGGTGAGGGCAGGATGTGGATGTCTAGGGTGATTAGCTTGTGTCCGGATCTGACCAACAAGGAATTGACCTCTGGTGTGGAACACCGGTCACCCATGTTGGTAATGACCAGGTCTAGGATATTGTTGCTCCTGGTGGGGGTGTGGATAAGTTGATACAAGGTATTGGAATTTATGAATTCCAGAAAATGTTGAGCAAAAGAGTTGGTACATGAGTAGTTTTCCCAGTTAATGGTGGGGTAGTTGAAATTGCCCATTATTAGGGTGTTGGGTTGTACCCTAATATTTTCCAGTGTATCAAGAAATGAGGAGTGGGAATCCAGGGGCATGGTGGGGGATCTGTAGCAAGCTACAATTTGGATTGTGGTCTCCCCGAGAGTTAGTTGCACTTGGATAATCTCGGATGCATTATGCTGAGCAACTAGCCTGGAGGTGTGGATATCCTTAATGAGTATGGACACGCCTCCACCTTTAGTGTTTTGGTCCAGGTTAGGTGGCCGAAAGGTGTGGTATGAATTATAGCCTGGTAATGCAGGGGTACCCTCTGCAGCCTTGAACCAGGTCTCTGTCACTACACAGATGTCGATGTTCTCCATTTTAAGGAGTGCCTCGAGTGAGTGCATTTTGAGGTTTAGACTTTTAGCATTGAGTAGCATTACATTCAGATTTTGCTTACTTGTACCTGTTATGGTGGAGAATTTGTCATTTGAACCTTGCCTACAAAAGGCACTTTGGGGGTGGTAAGAGCCTAAGCCAGTATCCAGAATCCCAAGGGAGACAGGTACAGGCCATCTCTGGCAAAGCATTGTGATCTGTCGATCATGTCATCCCAGGCAGACAGATACTGGATCCCCTTAGAATGACACCAGAAACTTAGCCAATTGTTGAAGTCAATCATTTTGTCCTTGTACTGTGGTATCATTCTGGGTGATAGCAACATGCTACTCAGGGCTAGCGTCATGCCTGCCTGGGCTACAAGATCGGAGAGCTCCTCCATGTCTCTTTCCATGTAGTCCAGGGAGGTATGTCTCAGGTCATTCACACCAACATGGACAATGACAGAGTCATATTTGTACTTGTTGTGGAGTGACCTGAGTGTGTGTGTTATGTGGCGGATCCTGGCACTCGACAGGCAGCTGACAGTTACTTTCTCTTTGTTTAGCCTGTTGAGTGGAACATCACTGTGCCTGACTATAGAGTCACCTACGACTAGAGTGTTGGGTACATTGTTATGCCTTATGGGCTGTGGGTGGGTGGCACACTGAGTTTGTGGGCTATGTGTCATTTGGGTTGTGTTGGGGGGTGGACGTTGCATGCATTTCTGCTTTGGAGGTCTCTGTTGCTTGGGAAGATTTTTATTGAGAGCCTCTGTGAATGTAGGTATGTGTTTTGTGTTTCTATGTGTGTATTTTGGTGGAGAGGCCAATCTCTAAGAGAGAAAAGCTATCAGCTGTGGAGATATCCAGAGGTATCCAGAGTGAGTGCCACTGCAGATATTGAATGAAACCCTGTAGTAAGTGTTTTGGTCTTGTTTTGTAAAGGAGGGAGAGCTTGCAATAATTAACACACAACATGACAGAAGAACAGGCATATGAAATAGTTAAAAAATAAAAGAAGGAAAACTATAATCAGATAAGAAGCAGAATAATTGAAAATATGCAATATCTATGGTAAATAAACAGAATCATTAGAGAAATTGGAGGGGGTATAACTTGGGAAGCAGGATATGAAAGAATGGCCATAAGAATCAGGAAGATAGAAATCATATCTGAAACATACTGCCTGTGTTATGGATGTAATAATGTTAGAGAGCTGCAGTTACATTTCTTTTTTGAAATCTGGATATAGTAAGAAACTAGGAAAGGTATTGTACAGAAGATAGGGAAAAGGAAAGGCAGAGATATCATGTGAAAAACGTATGGAATATAAATCACAAAGAAACACAGAACATTGCAAAAGTGACATTACAAGTAGTTTGAACATTCTCTTTTTTCAGTTTGTACTCTGTGGCAGGTAAAAGTGAAGTTATTTCTACTTCTTGAAGCTAGAAGAGTAGAATTTCTAAATCAAATGCATGATAAAGTGAAATATCATGTAAAATGATAAAGCTAAAGTTAGGAATTCATGAAGTTAAAATGCAGTATGGACCTTTACTGAAAGTATGTTATTTTGAATTACTTTGTAGAATAAAAATGCAAAAAGATAATCTCTACTTTTTTATCTGTAAGATGTAAACCTGCTTTCTTTGTTTTGGTGATGTAAATATAATTTTAGCTTTATAAAATTTTAAATGAAATAATATTTAACTCCTGCTCTTTTGCTGTGAGATGTTTAAACCAAGGTATGGCTGACTCAGGAAGATGGGACCTTGCTTCAGTATCTCATCTGAAATATGGTACTTTGGGGGTGCAATAATCTATTATACTATGACCCCCCCATTAATATTCCAAAACGTGCACGCTGATTGGGCAGCGTGCACGTTGTAAATCGACTTATACTAATGGAAAAAGGTCCGGTCGCCCGGACTTTTTCCATTAGTATAAGTCTTTAAAACACTGTCTCGCTATGTTAAAGGAGTTTAACATAGCGATACAGGTTTAAAAAGCAACGGAGATCTCCGCTGCTTTTTAAAGCTGTCTCGCTATGTTAAATTCCTTTAACATAGCGAATAGTGTAAAAGCAACGGAGATCTTGCTTTCTCCGTTGCTTTTAACCTCTCGCTATGTTAATGGGTTTAACATAGCGACAGCTTTAAAATAAGCAACGGAGATTCTCCGTTGCTTATTTTAAAGCTGTCTCGCTATGTTAAATCCATTTTACATAGCGAAACAGTAAAAAGCAACGGAGATCTTGCTTTCTCCATTGCTTTTGCCCACAGCTCTGATATACTGCATAGGTATACGCATGCGCAGTACATCAGAACTGCCGCAGAATACCAGACAGCTGCGGAAGGGCAGCAAGGAGGCATTATACAATGCCATTATTTAAGAAAATTAATTATTTTTTTTCTTAAATAATGTCATTGTATAATAACAATAACCCACGCCTGGGTGTGGGTAATGCTGGATTTACCCACGTGACCAAACCACGCCAACCGTGGGTAAATCCAGCATTACCCACACCCAGGCGTGGGTTATTGCTATAATAAACCAACTCTGAGGCATATAAAGATGAAGCTCTGACTAAAACCAGATGATTCCAGATTAAGTAGCAGCTTGGATGGTGGAGGATTTGGACAGGGGAGGATGGAATAAACAGATGACACTGCCTCACTCCTACTGCATTGCTGACAACCATTTGAAGAGAGAGATATGTGATGTGCAACACTATCACAATGTTCAACACCGGAAGTATACCCCTCACTGGTGAGATCAGATCATAAACTAATCTCACTGGAGGTCCTCATCCCCCCCCCACCTGAGATAAAAAAGACCACAGTGAAGAACTTCTCAAAAGCTGACTTCACACTTCTAAAGGCTAGTGTGGTCACCTTTAAGGCCACCGAGCCGGCGGCAAACATTACTCAAGCCGCTGAATCACTTACAAATGCCTTCTACCAGCACCTACAGGACTGCATGGATCAGGCAATCCCAAACAAAACAAAGACTCTTTGTACCAAAGCAAGGGTCCAGCCTAGTGGACCCCAGCCATAAACAAGCTCTACAACAAAAGGAGGAAGCTACTACAAGATAGAGAAAAACCCTTAAAAGGTAAGACACCTCTGATCATTATAAGTAAAAAACTAAGAGCTCTCATAAAATCATCCAAGGCAAATTTTGAGAGAAAAATCGCTAAGGACTCAAAAGACAATCATAAGGCCTTCTTTAGCTATGTTAGAAACCTGGGAGGAAACTCCCAGATATGCTCAGAATTAGTTCAAAATGATGTGAAAATGACTGAACCTACAGACATTGCCAACATACTGGCTGACAGGTTCAGTGCAAACTCCCCCCTCCCAAAAGGAGAGATATCTATACCAGAGGATTGTAGCCCCCCAAATATCTCTAACGCCCAGGTGAGAACTGCTCTCTCCAAGGCGAAAAACACAGCATCCATGGGACCGGATGGTGTCCCCGGCTGTGTGCTCCATGAACTCAACGAGGAATTAAACCCACAGTTAGGACAGCTGTTTAATCTTAGCCTCACCTCAGGATCCAAGGAGTGGCGCACGGCAACTGTGGTCCCACTTCACAAAGGCGGTGCCTCCACCGACCCTTGAAATTACCATCCCATCAGCTTGACAAGCCTGATCTGCAAGGCCATGGAGAGGATCATAATGGAACTCATAAATAAAGACACAGGGAACTTGCAGACTTTGGATCCAACCCAGTTTGGCTTTGTCAAAGGCAGATCATGCCTTTTAAACTTGGCTGACTTTTTCGAACAGTCACCAAGGCCATTGATGAGGAAAGGCACTCCATACAGCCTACCTCGACCTGGCAAAGGCTTTCGACACAATACCCCACTCAGGTATCATTGAAAAACTCATCAGCTTAAATGTAAACCCATACATCACAAGATGGGTTGCAAACTGGCTAAGTGACAGAACCCACAGGGTCAGAGTTGCTGGCGCCATGTCAGACTCAAAGCCTGTCACAAGTGGTGTTCCACAGGGCTCAGTCCTGGGCCCACTCTTGTTCGGCATCTACTTTTCTGAAGTACAAGCAAATACAGGAGGGTTATGGCTGACAAAGTTTGCAGATGACTGCAAACTGGGCTCCATAGTCGAAAACACATCTGACACAGATATCCTTCAGAAGGGTCTCACAGAAATGGATAACTGGTGCCAGAGCCATGGCCTAAAGTTAAACGCCAAGAAATGCATAGTCATACCCTTCGGGAAAAACAAGGTTACCCCTAGCTACCATATAGGTGGCAATCCACTGAGCAGAGAAGAAGTGATCAGGGATCTGGGGACCCAGGTTGACAGTAACCTATCGTTTGACACTCACGTTGCTAAAGTAGTTAGGAAGACCTTCTACATTGCCCACCTGATCATGAAGGGATTCACATCTAGATCAAGGGAGGTCATCGTCCCCCTGTACTCATCACTCATCAGACCAATGATTGAGTACAATGCCCCATTCAGAATGTATCTGACCTGACACATGCAGCAGCTGGAAAGGCCCCAAAAGTTCCTCACCAAAAGGATAAAGGGTCTCAAAAATATGTCTTATGCTGCCCGACTGAAAGAACTGCAGCTCTATTCAGTCGCATTGCTCAGGTGACCTGTGCCTGACATACAAGGTCAAACCCAGAATTGATGAACATGCTTCACCTCAAAAATCTAGATCCCTCAGAACTAGGCGGGAGACTTAAACCTTTACAGGTTATTAGGACGGCGTGCTGGAGGGACAGATTCATCACCCAGAGACTCCCTATGCTGTGGAACAAAATCCCGGTACATGTGAGGCAGAGCACCTCACAAGCCTTGTTCAAGAGAAATCTTGACCAATGGATGGGAGTTCGCAGATATACCCCAGGGATTACCTCAGTGTCACTGCTTGACAGAGGCACAGCAAAATAATGGGCATAGTTTTCTTCAAAATAAAGGGCCACAAAACTCTAGGCTAGGCTTATAAATGCCCTTGGGCAGATAGCCTAGTATGAACCTATGAACCTATGAACCTAAGGATAAGGGCCGTGATTGGCTTTACCAAATCATGCATGCATAGCAGCCTTCATGGGGAAGAGGCAGGATTGTGCATTCCCCAGAGGAAGGCATATCAGTCCTTTACATCAGCCACTTATGGGGGGTTAGTTCTAAATGTTTCGTGCCTACCTGGATGACCAATGTGCCATGAAGGGTTATTACTCAAGTAACAGGGATTGAATGGGCAGTAGTGGCAGCAGCTAGGTTGTGGCTGGTTTAAAAAAAACAAAATATACAAAAACATCCCATAATCCTGCATTGTAGTAACAGCACTGGAACATGAATCTGAGAACTAAATGGCGAGATAGAATCTATGCAGGCTTTTGATCCTGCTACCATCAATGGTGAATGTGCAGCCTGCTAATCCATACTTTCAATGTTTATGCTAAGTCATATTTTCACTAAGATACAATTTATATTTCCAGTAAATTCAGATAATGTAACCCCTTTTAACTCACCATTAATTAAAAAATATAATTCATTGCCTCACTTTATTTTAATTTCAGACCTGGTATGAATGCCTCTTAAATATAGTCACAAAGATCATGATTAAATGTGCAAGTAACTAAACCAGATAACCATATACAAGGTAGCAAAGTATAGCATTTATTCTGCACAACTTTTGAAGCTTGTCTGTTCTTGTTTTATTTAGCTTACTACTTAATCAGGGTAAGGGCCCTAGTGATTCCTACTGGGCAGATTAATGTTGACTTGTAGACAAGAACGCACAAGATTGCTGGATCGTATAACAGATGTTATGAAGCTAATTTATCACGGTATCACAGGTGGACACTGGAATACGTTGGACAGCAGTACTATAGTATGGTAAACAAATCACCATGGTAAAACAGCAGTGCCAATAACTGCACTTAACCAAAATACTGACTGCAGTACAATGGCACACTGAGTCTCTGCACAGGTGTCTGGAAGTAATTTCACTGATTTCCTATAATCATTTCTTTGGTGAGACAAAACCAAACACTACAAAGGGTAATTTGTCAGAAGGGTCATGTAGTAAGACCCAGGAGTAATAAAAAGGGCAAAGTGTGGTATGTTGCAGGCCATAGCAAAATGTTATGTAGGGTAACTAGCAATGGAGAGAAAAGTCACTAAACGCTGATTATCTGACTATTTTCCTCCTCCTCCTCATCTTTCTCAACACATATGACACTTTAAAGCACACAGTTTTGGTCAGAACTTAATCTTTCCTCAGTTGTCTGCAGATGTGATTTGGCATATTTTCCAATTGTTTACACAAATAGCAAATTTCAAAAGGACATCCAGTGACACCTTCTCTTTTCCTGTTTTAAAAACTTCATCTGTAAAGCCATTGCCATTGAGGTCTGCATTGTGCTATCACTGATTGATTTAATTGATTCTATTTTGAGAACACAGTTTTGACATTGAGACAAAAAAGCCTGTACTTTTACCAGATTAATCTTAGGAAAGTTTTATTTTTAGATCATTTGATGTGCAAATCTGCATCATCACCATACCTCTCAACCTCTTTTTAGTACAAGAAATCTAGACAAAGCTTAAAATGGAGGGGGGCAAAAGCTCAGAAATAGGGATAGATTTTAAATATCACTCCAATAAACTTACAAAGTGGTTAGAATAACAGGACTTTTGGTATCATGCATTTTCTGAAGCATATAAAGTCTGAAATTCAAATGTATGCCATATGAGTCAACATTTTTAAACATCTGATGAAGCAGTTTTCAACTGCAAAAGTGCTCATGTTTTAGATTTGAATAAAGATTTTATACTGCCCCATTGCTGGATTCACTTTTATGTTTTTTTTTGGATGTATGCCATTGTTTACTGAGTTCAATCCTCAGTGATTTCCCAGAAAACAACTAATTTTATGAGAAACAGACCAAAAATGTTAGGCAAAAATCTGGACAGTTGAGAGGTATGTAGTTTCTTTTCCTTTTATATGTAGAGCTATACTGTCATGTAAGATAAGAAACACATGAAAGCAAAACAGCAATGAAATTAGGGCGATACAAGGAAAAATGTTTTGCATGTCAATATTTGTAAACAGAAAATGTTATCCCTTTATATTCTTTCATAGAGCGGTCATTGTTGCGTCTTATTTGAAAGAGTATTTCCAACATACATCCACATGGCCTATGCTAACAGTGTAGCTCAATGGTTAAAGAAAAGGTAGATAGAGAGAGAGAGAGAGAGAGAACCATATTCATATTTATTACAAGCAAAGTTAAAAATAATTTAATGATGGAATAAAAGTCTGGATTCTCTAAGGTTAGTGTTTTGGATTACACTAAGTCCATTCTCGCCACCTATATTGAAGAATGCAGTTTGTCATGCATCCTGTGAATAGCTAATTCTTGTATGACACAGAATTCAAAGTGTGTCACCCATTTGGTATTAACTACAAAAAACAAACCATGTGCGAATGCTGCATCAACAGTCTGTTGCATCACCAGGAGAGTATACAAAACACCAGGTGCACGACAGACTTTTTCTTACTCATTTTGTGTGTTTCCATCCATGGTATTTTAATATAATAATACTTGCAGCATCATTATGAAACAAATAGCTGTATGGTAAAATATATAGATGTGGAAATTTCCATAAACAGCTGGGTGCCAAAAGAATAAAACAGCTTTTACAGTCCTTCCTTCTTCTGTTGGAATTCCTGTACTCAGCTAACCAGGAGTCTGAATCTGCCCAGTACTAGGTCTTTGCACACGGATCCACTGATGTCAAAAGAAGAACTGCACCTATTTCAAAGGCTGGCTTTGTACATATCAAATAGATTGGAGGCTGCATTAGGACATGTGAAATACTGTATGACAGTTCAGAAATTCAGCATCTTTTCAGTATCACAGCAGATGTTTGGATTTGAAAATTACTACTTTGGTAGAATAGACATGTAGCCCCTCAGACCAGATGAGCATGCTGCTCTATTCTTGCCTCTGCTAACAGTCAGTCCTGAAACTGTGGGATTCCTCATACTACTCAAAGGGTGGACCTGCTTGAACATGGTTATTTTTGCCCATCTCTCTTGGTCTGCCCCACTTGTTCCTGAGCTACTGGCTGAATCTGGGTTCCAGAAACATAGTTAGGAGTCCAAAACCTTAAAAATATGAGCTGTAACACCACTTGAAAGGAACAACTTAACAAAATAAAACAAAACAACAAAATAATCTTAGTGAAAGTTTGTTTATTTTGTTATTACAATAACCCTGTAAGTATTCTTAGAAGTCCTATTTAATTTATTCCTGGAGAACATGGACTGTAGGAGGTTTGGGAAGTGAGTACTGGGCACCAGATAATTGCTGTTTCCCTACAAGTTAGCCTTATTGGGCACAACTGTTAATATGGAGACTAACATTCTGTCTATTACAGAACAGAAAAGTGCTAACAGTTAAGGCTAATGAACTAATTACCATTTGTGAGGGTTTGTGAAGTTTTTTGAAATTGTTCACTAAGAGAAAATTAGATCTCTTAAACAATTTAGCAAACAACAATGCCTGACAAGGTAGATTTTACAGGGAGGTAATGGACTGGTTGGGGTGTTGTGAGTCTTGACACTGTAGGTAGACACACATGCACCTTGAAAGGCTGTTTTTTTCATAGGATTCATAAGAGATTCAAGGAAATTTAATCTCATGTCTGTCAATGCTGTGCCTGTACCCATTACCAGTCAGTCCTGGGGAAATTTGAGGGTACTCATCCAGTCATCCAGTTTTGTTCAAAATATGATAAATATATTACACTGCTTAACTTCAAGGTCTAAGTGCTGCATAATGAATCTATCACTCCATCTTGTTCTGTTTACCTGCTAGTGAGGAATTAGGTCCCTGGTTCTTGTGTTTTGTAAGCTATTAGGCTTACAGAGGTATAGCAGACCAAGGAAAACAGGGTCTCTAATGGCATGATAAATGAGGCACATGTGGCCCCTCAAGAGTCTATATGATATTTAGTAAAAGGATAGTGTTTCTAGCATCACTTGATAGCTTAGGGTCTTTAAGCCTGAAATCTACTTTGTGAGGAACCTCTGGGGCTTCTCTATTTGTCTGATATGCGGACTGGGGTAAATCTCAAAGGGGACATTGTACTTTATAATTGTTATAATCAGTGCTGAATATAAGGGAACAGAGACATCTTTAGATCTGGATGACAAACCCCTGGCTATTATTTTTGCTAAATTGAAGGATTTTTTGACAATTGCCATATGATGATTGAAGGAGAGGAAATGAACTAGGGTGCATTAGTACATCATTACATTTTTGATTAGTATTGGAGTATTGCCTGTATTATATGTTGTAGGTAGGGCTGTTTATGAATAAAAAGGTACTACAATTTACCACATTTAATTTGAGCCCATTTTCAGTATGCCAGGTACTAAGTAAGGTATGTTCTTTTTAAAGGCTACAGTTGCCAGAGGAGGATCTTGACAATAGCATCATGTTTGCTGTCATCTGAAAACTTAGTTAATCAGAAGTCTTGGTTCTTAGTCTGCAGAACAGAACAGTACAGAGCCCTTGGGACTCCACTGGTTACCTTCATACTTTCATACTTTATATGAGGCACCTGCCACACAAACTATTTTTTTAAGCATTTACCTTACTTAGAAAGCCTGCGTGTGGTATGGTGTCAAAAGCTATCACTTGTCTAAGATATGCTGTGTGAACAGCATGTCCACTGTTGCAGCCTGTGAAACTGTCTTAAAGAACTTAGATTTAATAGACAGAATATCCCTTTGATGAAGTCGAACTGGTGAGGATCTCACCCGATGAGATTTTTTGTTTATAATTGATGAGGTCACTTAAGATATATGCCATAGCTTTGCAGATCAGACTCACAAGGCTGCAGAGTCTATAGTTAACAGGTTTGTGTTGCTCTACCCTTGTAGAGAGGCATCACTACTGAGGTGCACCATAATTCAGGAACAAATCCTGTAGCTAAGCTTTGGTTAAACAATTTCAGGAGAGATCCAGTGAAGGTATGTCGGCTGCTGTTTATTAAACATTCAGATATGTTGTCAGATGCCGTACAGATAGTAGTTTTGGTCTTTGACAGCACTTTTGAATATTTTTCTTTGTGATATTAGGAGGTGCAAGGGATTCTTGGATATGTGGAGTTTGGCTAGATGTTTTAGGGTAGAGTTTACACCTTAAGCAGTATAAGGCCTGTGGGTGGGGGTGTCCATCCAGCAGATTCAACACTACAGTACAGAACACACTGATGCAGAAGTGATAAGATAATTTCAAAAATTTAATTTGAATCTTAGAAACTGCCTTACATACATTTTCACTGAAGGTATTTCTCATTTTGTGCTTTTGCAAATGGAATCATCAGGCATACTATGTGCTCAGTACACTGGCCAAGAGACAGATTAAAATACAAAGAATTATGATCACTGTTGAGGTGTATTTCTTCACTAACTTGTCTCAAGACCATAACATCTTAGGTATGATTGGATATCCAATCATAACCCTGTATATAGTACATGGAGCTCTGTGATTAGGCTCCAATATCAGTTATGAACACACTTTAGTACAAGACCCAATTTTATAATGTCCTGTTGAAGATCATGTCTGGCACTAGGCATAAAAACTGACAGTGCCGGTCGGTGAACAAAAGCAGCAGAACAGGAAATGGCTTCATTTCAGCTCTATTTCTGCCTGTTGTCTACTGTCCAGCTACTCAAACATATTTAGGAACCAGCTGCTTCCCTTAGACAGGGCATATATAAGGATGTCTCCTGCTGTCTGTTTGACAGTGCCTGAACTGCTTTACCAACTTTCAAACCTTACATAACACTTTCTATTTTTTTATTTTGTTTTATTTTTCTGTAACTAGTAGTACATGGAGCAGATAAATATCCATGAATTACAAATAATTATGATTGGATTTCCAGTCATACGTTCATATTATGTGCTGTTAATATGGATGCCTGAGCTTTACTCTTGAGGTGAATTTCTGGCATCCATGTCTTCAACACATAATAAGCAGGTTCGGATTAGAGACCTGATCATAATCCTCTATGTTATTGATTAAGAAATGGCTTTCAAAAAATCTACATCAAGAGCAATGATTGAGATATGAATTTCCTGGAATCCACATCAAAAACACATACAATGAAGTTAAGTTTAGATTCCTGTAATTGGTTAACAGCTTTAAAAGCTGTTAGATACTTTACAGTGTCACAGTTTTATTCTTATTGTTTGTACTGCAGCATGAATTATGTACAGCTTTTAAAACTTTGAGTTGTTCCCAGTGCAGTTCTCTGGTAGCTCCTATTGTACAGCAGAGAGGTTAGGTTCTGACATATGAACTCTGTTATAGCAAGTTTTTTTTCTCAATTTTGGATCTTTCTCCATGTATTAGACTGCTTTTCTAAACTGATAAAACAATTTCCAACCTGCAGTTAGGTCTGTTAAAACACACAGACTCAGATATGTAAAACAAAAAGTACTCCCTTTAACTGGTAGAAAACAATTTTGAAATGTAAGTCAATGCATTGTTTATCAAGAATTTGGCCCATACTGTACATAGCAACTACTATATTCAGCAGTCATTAATCTTAAAAGAAAAAGAAAAGAAAAGAAAAAAAGAAAATAAACTCTGAACATTTTCTGTCTTTCTGGAAGTGCCAATCAATACATGAATTCTCACAGTTATTTTTGATTGCAAAATCATATGCATTCATAGTATCCAAGGCATGGTGGAAGGTAGAAGGGCACATTCCTTAGACAAAAGATAGGTTGTTTTGTCATAAACAATATGTGTCATATCACAACACAATGGGAGTGCTTCACATGTTTTGAGGTAATACAGGATTTGTCATGCCACAGTATGACGAAAGTGCTATGTGCTGTATTTGCACAAATACATTCTTGTTCTAAGATGTATGTAAAAGACATTGAAGAAGTACTCAATTTCTAGTTAAAATTATTCCCTGCATGTATAAAAATAAATTAGAAGCTCTGCATAGCACAACTGTATATGTGTGTATCTGCTATTTATAGTAATCATCTGCTGTGTTCTCATGCTCACAAAGGAAATTCAGTTGCAACCCTCCATGGTTGGCATTAAATACTCACTCACAGCGACCTATTTTTTGGCCTATCACATTAAATTCAAGATGTAGGGCATACATAATTGTTTCAGATCACTGTCAGAGTCTTTCTTTATATAAATATACCTGCTCGTTTACCACTACAAGTCTAACTTTCTGCCAAGGATTTTTTTAATGCCCTGCTTCTGGTTTCAGCTTTCAGTTTGCAGAACATCTCACTTCGTGTCACTCATGTTCAAAAAACAAATAAACAAACAAAAATTCAGGTGGCAAAATAAATAAAAAGTATGTGTTAAGGAAGTAGCATGGAAGATACAGGTGTATGCATATCTGAGCAGATTCACATGGTGAAGTGGTGTTTACTGGCTGTCAGTGTCTACATTTCTATAACAAAGCCTCAAGAAAGCTAGTGACTAAAATAGGGCATACCTTTAAGGACACACTGCTGAGTTTCCTTTTTTAAAGGACAAGGAAAACAACACACACACTTGTAACCATGTTACTCTAGAATAACTGAATTAAGTAGTTCTTCACTGGTCAAACTCTAAAACGGTCTGTTGTGCAGATTTTTCCAGACACAGTGGTATAACAAAATGATAGAAGGGCCCCTAATCAGTGTAGCAGTGTAGATAGGTTTATAATCACAACATTATCTTTTCTCATTTAATCCTTTCTATCTAAAATCTACTTAGCTATATTACACTGAACTCCTTCTGTATCATGGCATACCCAGGACAGCTGTGTTACTTAGGAAATAGCTACTGCCTTCACTGAAGGTGTTCTCTGACACTACTATTGTCTACTTTATGGTCTCTGCTCCAATCACTTTCTGTCTGTCTGTCTGTTCATCACTATTGCTCACTGCCTCTGTCACTGTCTGCAAAGAATGTAAACTTGTATGGATCTTCTATTTGGAGAGTATGACTACGCATAGTGATTGAAGTTCTCCAGGCTCTGATTTGCAAACACAACGTCATAGCAGAAGCAGTAGAAAATAGCTTATTTCAGCAAAATCTTAAAAATATGTTAACATACTATTGACTGAGCTGAGAAAAAATATATAACACTTTAAACACAATATTATTACATGATTGTGGGGTAACAGCAAACCTCGCAAGCCCTTTGTGCAGGAATTCTGGACAAAACTAAAATAATGGGGAGACAAAGGCCCAAAATTAGGGACAGAGTTAAAATACTGCTGTTATAAGTTTTGAAAGTTGATGGACTATAGAAAATTATAATCAGGTCACTGAACATAACTCAGTTATTACATGTTAGAGAGATATGGATGCCAAGAAATTCACTTAAGGACTGACGCTCAAGAGGTGAATCTTTGCATCCATGTTGAGAAGACATAATATTTAGTTGTGATCAGAGATCCAATCATAATTCTTTGTAGTACATGGAGATTTTTTTTCCCCATGTGCTACAAATTATTCAAAAGTAAGGTTAAAGCAAAAAAATATGTGATTTGTTGCGCTGGCTTTGAAAGCTGGTAAAGCACTGTGGAAGTGACATCCTTACATATTCTCTGTGTAAGGGAAGCAGTTGTAACCAAAATACTGTGTGTACTTTAGCAGACAGTAAGCAGAAATGGGAGTTTAAACAAAGCTGGTTTATGCCACATGCTGCTGCTATTTACTGGTCAGCACTGTCTGCTTTTAGTGCAGATCCGACCTTAACAGCACGTTGGAGGTGCTTAACAACTGCTAAACATCTCTCTAAGCATGGTTAAGGTTTTGTCTCCTGCTATAGCAGTGCTGAACAATGGTGCAATTTGACAGTTTTTTAGCATAATCACGGTGCTTCATGCATTACAACAGGTTTTGCATTAGCATGCATTTTCTGACAGATGTGAAATCTGAAACTCAAATGGTCTCAAAGATTAACCAGAAAAACAGATTTTTTTTTGAGGAACAGAACAAAAATATGAGGCAAAAATTTGGACATTGTGGTGCATGGGTGAGACTCTTCAAAATATATTCTGGTGTCTGTGGCATCATTCTGTTTGCATGAGCTTCTCTGGGTTGAGGAGTTTATCAGTCTTTCTGTGTGTGTGTGTGTGTGTGTGTGTGTGTGTGTGTGTGTGTGTGTGTGTGTGTGTGTGTGTGTGTGTGTGTGTGTGTGTGTATGTGTGTATGTGAGTACTGGGGGTCAGCTCTGTTTCATGCACAGACTACCAAATATGTTGATGTTATCATTAAAAGATCTTAAATAAAAGAAATGATGAGAAAATTCTCTTAGGACTGGGAAGGTTGAGTGTGCCTGGGTGAGAAACATGCTCCCTTAAATTATCATTATCATACATAAGTGTTACTATTCACTGATGTAGGTGGACAGCCTTCAGCTGTAGGTAATCATAGGCACTGATTATAGGGATACACATTCAGTCCACAGGACTGCCATTATAGCAGGACAAGAAAGAAAGTGGGCCACTGATGTAATTTAACATAAAGAGAAATGGACAACGAGGCAAAAATATTTATTCATTTATTTGCCTGTTTATTTATTTGTTTGTATTTGTTGACCTGGTTGGTCGCACTAGCCATGAGCTATTTTCAACGGAGAATCAAGGTGATAGTAATAGTGGCTACAGGTAATCAGAATAGGACATTGGGAAATTCACAAAAATATAATAGAAAAGAAGCTGTGCTAAATTTGAAAAATGATATAAGGAATGGTATGTGAGAGAGAAGATACAGAATACTCGATGCAGAGTAAAGGTAATATACTTTTAAGTTCTTATTAAAAGCCCTTACTTTTTGGATAAGTTACTCAAAGAGTCCGCTCACTGATAGGGTGGTATAATAAAAGGCAGGATGCCCACTGGTGTTTTCCATAGTACAAGCTTTTAACAGAAAAGGGAGACATGGCATTCCATTCCTGGAATTTCACTTTATATGTAGCTGATGGAATGGTACAGGAATGAGGATTTAGTTATATAAAGGAACATGCCTATCTAGACTAGAGACTTAGCAGACAGTGACCTATGCTGGTGCAGGACTGAAACATTGCCTGTATAACTGACCCTTTACATCTTATGCCGGAATATTTTTTAGACAGATGACAATGCAGTACAATATGACAGGCGAATGACTTAAAAGTAGAACAGGAAGTGAAGTGTGCAGATGTTTGGAGGAAAGGTAATACAGTTCCATTCTACCAAACCATAATGGCTAGGACTGACTAAGGCACATACACTATTACATAGTGAACGTTCAAATAGAATCAGACTACAATATAAACATACTTGAATGTGCTGCATGCAGAATGTTTAAGAAGTCGAGTAGGGCCATATGCAGAAGGACATTTTTTGAATGAGGAATTGTAAAATATTAATGACTAGACCAACAATCAAGACCAATACTTGAGTACAATACACCCTTTTGCTTTCACCTGAGGAAGCATTTGCAACATCTGGAGTGACTGTAGAGGCTCCTCACTAAAAGAATACAGGATATAAATAACGTGTCGTATGAAGACTGCTTCAAAGCCCTGTCTCTGAACTTGGTCTCCTGCAAACCACTGAGGGGTGAGTGATGCCTAACCTATAAAGGCATTTTCTGATCCAGCCCTGATGGATCTGCTACACATTTGCAAAACAAACAGCACTAGAAGTACCCAATCTAAGGATCTTAACCTCATCTGTGACATAAACAATACATATTGGAGAGAGAGATATGTATCTTTGAGATTACCCCATCTCTGGAACAGACTCCCCATTTATGTAAAGCAGTGCTCCTCCCTAAACCTATGCAAATGCAGTTTGGATCAATGGATGGGAAATTCCAAATTCACCCCTGGCTTGTTGCTTGTGTTTCTTAGGGACAGGGCAGCTTGCAGCTGCCCCAAGGCACAGGCATATACCAAAGCCATTCTAGTCCATGGGTATTGATCATTGGGAAAATTAGGGAATGAATGGTTAGGTTTAAAACAGCTCTAGGGTCATTAGTCTAGTAACCTCCTATGATTTTTAGAGTTAACAGGGGGTATCATTTGTGAGCCAGCAATATTAGATCTTACATGTAGCAATGGGCAGCACAGTTTTCAAATATTAAGACAATTAGTCATTAGTAGACTTGAGATCATGATATAATTTTAAATATAAAAAAAGTGAAGGCAGATAAGGACAGCTTGGCACCTGTAATCTACTCACTTCCCTTAACAACTTTTCCTCCTTAGGTAACATCTTATTTCCCACCCCTCAAAGCAGTTGCTTTGTATGCCTCACAGACATTCCTGAATTATGTTTCTGTTTTTGACTGCACTGTCTTTAATTGGGCTGCTCCAGTCATTCATCATTTATTTCACCTGAGCCATCTGCACTGTATCTTCAAGATTAACTCCATTACGTTCATTACCGGTACTCTTAAGGCACTTAAGGTATTTGGATGTAATCATTTTATCCCCATCACATTCTTTTTTAAGTCTGTATATACAAGGTTCTTGAAGTTTTCTTTTTTTTTTACATAGCTGCTTTTCCCAGAATGTGCATCATTTGTTCTCTTTGTCTGAAATGACATTAGTTTGGGTATGTCTTCAGAAAGATGAAGTTTCCTAAAATATGCACACTTCCAAATATTCTTACAAGTTATTTGTACAGAGGAATAAACATTTTTTACTGCAGCTCAGAGCCATAACTAGGAAGGGGCAAAGGTGGTTACTGGGGGGGTGTTGCGATTGGCAGGTTCAGACGTTGCAGGAATGCAGTACTGGTAACAGATTTATGATGCATTTGTTGTCACTCTCAATGTGGGATTATTTAACTTTAGCAAGCTGCTTGTTAGATTTGTAGCAGAAAGCTTGCTGCAATTTCAGAGTGCAGAAGAGCATTTTTTTAACTTTGAGAAGACCTTTTGTGGGGGTAAGTTTGGGGACCTGCAGAGAGTGCCAGATACGTTAGCAATGGTTCTACTGCAGATGGTCCTTTCTTTGCATCAAATACCCTGTCTGCCTTACTTTCTGCTCTCTTATTGTTTACTTATGTTTTAGTCTTTTGATATGTTTATGCCAACTGCATTCACTGTTTGTGGTTGTTTCTGCTTTTCTTCCACTTGTTAATTCCTTTCCTGTATTTTCACTTTCTTCATCTTTTCTATAGCTTATCGTGTATGAACAGTGTTGCATCTTGTAATAAATGCATAAATTACTGGGTCAAACTCATACTGTTTATGACAGTAATTCATTTTTTTTCTTACAGAATGTTTTCAGTAATAGCATAGTTGTTAGAATGCAGCTGTAGAATTCTAGACATTCTTTGTCAAAAAGAATTGAAAATAGATATGTTATATCTATGTTGGTGAGGCTTTATTAGTGTTTGGCAGTCTTCAGTTATGTGCAGCTCTGTGTGGGAGTGTTAGCGTGCTGGGTATGTGATTGGCTGCACAATCATGTGATGAACAGGTGGTGTGCACTACAGCACTATACTAGCAGTTAACAATGTCAGGCCAGCAGTAGTTCTGTAATGCCCTTGTTAGCCCAGGTTGTGATGAGCATGAATTAAAGTGTGTACAATGGTAGAAATGGTAGGTCCTGTGGAATTCCTCAGGAAAATACTTCCATTCTAGTTTGTTCACCTGTAGACATCAGTCAGTGGAAGCTTCTAGAATGTTTTCAGTTGATGATAACCTCCACATGATTTTGAGTACAGGACAAGTCAGTATGTATTAGTATAAGAATCACAACTACTGGATGGTGCTTTGCTGGAAGTTGTAGTGCATACAGTTTTACCCGGACTTCAAACCATCATGCTACTGACAGGTATCCAATGGTGGGTGCTTTTCGGCATGTGGAAGAGCAGCTGGAAGCTACTTTGTGGGAAGAATACAAGGACAGGTTCTTTTGTTAGCTGTAGTGATATGTTGGGATCAGAGTCATAGACATGGGTTAATCAGATGACCTATTTTTTATTGTCAGTAAAGAATGTAAAAGTAGCATGGGGCACTTTACTATGGGCTACTTTAGTTTTGGACAGTTCGGTCTGCTTTTATCAAGAAAGTGAAGTAGTGGCATCATATAGTGTTTATTTACTAATGCATGTAGTGAATTAAATTCTTACCAGCATGTTTGTTGTGTTTTGCAGACAAGACATCCTACAGGCAACAGTAATTTATTTAATTTTTCTCACACTGCTGTAAAATTGTATGCTAATGTATAGAGTTATGCTGCAAACTGATACTTTAAGTTTTCTCTTGCTGTGAATGGCAGTATTTAAATATTGTATTCTATGTTCTGATCAGCTGTAGGCTTAGATAGTTGCAGGGAAGAATGCTTAGAACTATATTTGCGTTTTTACTGGCCCTTGGCACTAAACAGTGCAGAGCATTAAAATATTCTCTTAGAGAAAAAACACATAGGCCCCATTTCCAAAAGACTTACTCTTAGTTTAAGTGACCAATTATACTTACAACAGGCTGAAAGCAGGTGTTTTGGAATCTGGTCCCTGTAGTAAGTTTATAGATAGGCCTTACACTGAACAGGGATGCCAGATTTCTTATCCAGCAGGTAGGGACCAAAAAAAGGTCCTTCACGCTAAGTGAAGAACACCTTTTGTTCCGCATTGAACACAAGTAGCTCCATGTTTGGCGATTTTTGATTGGCCCATATGCCAGAATATGAGCCAATCAAAAAATCGCAAAACAGAGCTACTTCTGTTCAATGTTGAGCACTAGGCAGCTCAGTTTTGCGATTTTTTTTGATTGGCTCATGTGAGCCAATCAAAAGAAGTAAACTGGAGGCTGTTTCACCAGGATTTTATCTGGCAGTGTGGGACTTAGGATCGGGCTGCTGATCCCAGGGCAGTCCCGCTCAAATTAGGGAAGTCTGGCAATCCTAACATTGAAGTAAATCACTTAACTGAGAGCAGGTCTTTTGGAGTCAGGCAGACTTACACTGAGAGCAAATCTTTTGGAATCTACCTATAAAGTATCTTGGGATGGGATTTTATGTCTGTTCTTCCATTTTTCAAAGCTCAACTATCCATAATTACAATTAACTTAGAATACCGATAAGAACCAAAAATAGTAAACAGCAGCAAGTACAAGAGAACCAAAAATCAGAAAAATGAGCTGCAGACAAAGAGAAGAGAAACTGTTAGTGTGAGGTGATAAAACACCAATGCCTGGGGGGGGGCAGGGAACAATTGTAAAACTGTTGAAATGAAGCCAAAAAGGAAAACTCTTACCTGAAATGTACATCTCTTTGAAGCATATCTCTCAACGTATATGCACAAGAATTCTGAACCAAGCCAAAAATAATGGTGGGACAAAGGTCCAAAAATGGGAACAGTTTTCAAATAATTGCTCTTATAAGCTTAAAACACTGATAGCATTATGGGTTTTATATTGGCATGCATTTTCTGAAGGGTATGAAGTCTGGAACTCAAATTGACAATGTCATTATTCAGTTCTTAATGATTTGCCAGAAAATCACAAATTGTATGATGACCAGAACAAAGATATGAAGCAAAAATGTAGACATTCTGTGAAAATGTGGACAATTGAGAGGAATGTTTTGAAGACAAAGAGCCGACAACTGAAATCCAATAGAAGAAATAGCCAAAGTGAAAAATTTTTAGAGACTCCAACATCTTTTATCAGAAGAATATCCTGATGCTTTTTCTTTTATATAGCACAAAACGGTCAAAGAGGGAAGAGTAGATTGCCTGGGAAAGTTTCTAATGTTTAGTTGAGTAGCTGAATAAATGCTTGCGGCTTTAGTCCTTGTATTGACTAAAGATGGATCTGCTCATCTAAACTAATATTCAGCTAATTACATTTGATAATAACTTTCATCTCTTTCATTTCTTCAGATAGTCTGATGTTAGAGGTGGTAATATATGGTTCTGGTGTTATGTGTCAGGTGTGTGGTCAGGTAGGTTGCAGTTATCTTCTCATTGTGTTGTAGTGGCATGCTGTTGTGCTAGATTTTATAATGCAAGTGTGCGCAGTATATCTATTTTAGGCTATATTGCATGCATATAATGAACAGGACAGAAATTAATGGGTAAATGACATACGCTGTCAAAGGTGAACTCAACAAAGCTAGATTTGAGGCAGCCTAGCCAATGAATTAGACTTTAAATGACAGAAAAAAATCACGCTTTCTGCAGGCTGTATTGCGCCTCCAGTATCTCATAGAGGAGGTTGTGCTATTTGCAACCTTTTATTTAAATAACTAAGTCCAAAATGCTACATTTTGAGTAAAAAGAGAATGGAGTTTTCTGGAAAGCAGGTTTCACACCCACATCCTAGCTTTAGAAATAATCTGAGTTGGTACAATCAGAATAAATATAACTGTGCCTATATGTCAAAAAAGAATACAGAGCTGAGAGGTATCAAGTTAAAAGGCATATTTAATGTGAAAATAGTTAAAAGCCATTCATACAGTACCAGAAAATCATTATTATGACTAGAAACAGAGACATTAGGTGTACCATTAATATTAGCATTAGAATTCACTGTGTGCAAAGCTTGTGATCTTGTTGCCGAAATCCTACTTACCGCATCAGATATTTGCTGTACAGAATTACAAACATCTGTCCTTGAATCTTTTAGTGAAGAAAGTGCATCCATACGTTGGGAAAGTTGCTGGATTAATAAAGTTAAATTCCCCACTTGTTGAGAAAGAGTCAGTATATATATCCATATCCGCGTTTTGAAATAAATCTTGGAATGTAACACCCATAAGCGTACCTTCACCTGTGCCGACCCAAACACAACCAAACAAATTCCAGGAGAAGTCCGTGAAAAATAGTTAAAACAATAAAGAATCAGTAGTGCTAGTAAGTGCTTTCTTCTTCTTTTTATGAAGTCTACAGGCAACACAATCCACTAATATTTCTACTATCAGTGACAAACTTAGTGAATATGACTACAAATTATTTAAAGTGAAGAAACTTCACCTTGAGCATGTTTACTTTTCCCAGTGTATTAACAGCAGAATAGTACCCAAAGACCTTGTGGCGGTTTCTGACTGGTATGGTACAGAATTCCGAACTACATAAAAATGTATTAGCCTTGTTTGACAGGTACAGTATTGAATATATGGAGCTGCTTATTAATCATAACAGGCAGATTATCAAAGAACTTATCAGTGAAATTAACCACCTGGACAACACTATTACTAGTGATCTACAGTACAAGACTTTGTGTTATGAACATCTACGGATTTTTAAAAGCATGGATGAGAAATTAATTATAATCAAAAGATGTAAAGTTAAAAAATTGAAGAGAGATAGGTCAGAATATTATAATGGGAAAGTTTACCCCTTACCACCTGTGTCTTAGGTATGGGGTACAAAAACGTTTAATCAAGACTCCAGTGTACAAGGAATTAACATGGACGTTCCTGGGGAAAACACTGGTTCAGCTGATGAAAAATGTTTAGACCCTGTTGATTTTCTGGTTCTGAGAAGGAAGGAGAAGAATCAGACATCAGTCCACCAATGGGGAGGCACCAATGGAGCCAAACCTCTATAGTGGATGAAACCATCATACGGCTGGTCAGAGAGATGGCAGAATTATTGAAATGTGAACACAACATTATTGTAAATGATAATGTAAATGACAACCAGACTGCTAGACCAACTATTATAATAAATAGTACTGAGGATTTTTAAATTTATAATTATTTGACACATCCATTGGATGGTATACACATTGATCTGTTTGTGAAAGGCTCAACATTTGCTCCACACAGATGCATGGATTTGGGCTTTGTCCTATTAGATTTAAATGAATATATATCATAAAATTAAACTTTTGTTTAATGTTTCAAGATTTGAATAAAGTCTTAATCCCACCCAACCTTAACTACATATGAAAAGTTATGTGAGTTGGATATTAGGAATATTCAAAATAGAAGGCCTAACAAAAGGATGTATTTTAAGCATAATATGACAAAGGATAAGGCAAACATGTTGTCTGCAATGACTAAATGCAGTCTTAGATTTATGACACCTAATAAAGGGGGTGGACTAGTTGTTATAGATAAATCAGATTATATTACCAGGATGAGAACTCTATTAGGGGAAGAAACCTATGAGGCAGTCTCTTTTAATGAGATGAATCATGCTTATAGTAGGCATATTAGGTTGAATTTGGAAGACTTACTTATTAATGGCCAAAGTGACATGGATGAATACACCTATCTCAATGTGCTTAATCCAAAAACCTACAATTTTTGTACTTCCAAAAATCCATAAGGACATTATTAATCCACCTCTGAGACCTATTGTGGATGGACGTGTGTCTATTATGTACCCAACTGCGAAGTTCCTAGATCAAAAACTGAAGCATCTAGTGAGTAGAGCAAATCACATATATTGTGATTGATGGGAGTTCTTGGAAAAAATAAACAACTTACCATTTCAGGAAAAGTATATATTTCTGACCATTGATGTGAGAGATCTCTCTCTCTATAACAGTATTCCACATGATAGAGATGTGGATTGGTTTTTGGATTTTTTTGGGAGAAAATGGTATTTCACAAGATTATATTAATACCTTTGAAATACTCTTGGAAATGGTGCATAAAAATAACTTGATTTGGCTCAATGGAGAGTTGTTTGTACAGAAACAAGGTGTTGCAATGTGTGCTACTTGTGGTAGCCTTTATGCCAACATTATGACATTACAGTGGGAGAAGAAAGTGCTATTTAGTTCAGATCTGTTTAAAGGGTATACATTTTACACCCATTTTTGGATGATATTTTTATTTTATGGCAAGATGATATTTGCAAAATACCCTTATTTTTGGAATACCTTAACCAGAACACAAATTTTCTCAGATGTACCAGTGAAATGAATCAAGAACAAATTGCTTATTTTGATATATTATTAACAAAGAACATGATGCATAAGGTATTTACTTCAAGGATAAATAGGAAAGTAATATACTTGAACAACTTCTTGCATTTCACTAGTTGACACCCTTTGGCACAGAAAAAAATCGGTGGTAAAGGTCAGTTTGTAAGTGCAGCCAGAATGACCATGGATGAAGAAGCCTTTTGGGATGAATGTACCATTTTAAAGGAAATGTTTAAGAAAAGTGGTTACCCTATACCATTTATTCACAATACCATGATAGAGGTCATAAATAAAAGAGAAAGAAATTGCACCAATTTTGAAGGGTAACAATGGTGGTGCAATTGAAGATGTAACACAGGTTGGAAACCAATCCAATAATGTACACAATAATTTGAATAATAGTTATCCAGATTCTGAGACTGAGGTGCAAAACAAGGGCCACCTCTATAGTTATTTACTTATTACCATGTATAATGTGGACATTGGATGTATAAAACACATTTTGGAGAAGAACTGGTCCTTTGATCAGGGATGATAAGGACCAGATGGACCATTTAGGATATAAAACTAAGACTGTATATCAGAAAGGTCAGAATTTGAAAACCATTCTGGAAAAGGAAAAAGAAAAGACATCTTCTGTTAATTGGTTAGGCATGAGAAAATGTGGAGCATGCAGATACTGTAAATTTATGCTCACTACAAAAAAGGTTAACATTAATGGGAATAAAATCCATCTTTTTGGAAATTATAATTGCAACACAGATTGTGTTGTATGTGTGGCAATGTGAGATTTTTGCCCATGTTTTTACATCGAAAAAACTGAGCAAAAATTAAAATAAAAGGTATACAAACATCAGTATGAAATTAAGAGAGAAAAGGATACTAATGCCCTGTTTAAGCATTATCAAAATTACTCCTCACATTATTTTAGATTTGCTGTAATTGAGAAGATAAAACATGATCCACAAGGGGGCTTTTGGTCGCTTGCCTTAGAAAAATGAGAGCTGCATTGGTAGCTTCATTTGGGTGTAAATTACTGGTCTGGGCTTAATGACATGGTATCTATAGCATGCATTCTTAAATTAAAATCACAGCAGAAATAATAATAATAATAATAATAATAATAATAATAATAATAATAATAATAATAATAATAAAGTTCTTGCATGCCCCATTTTAATTTTCTGACAAGTTTTTTTTTTTACTTTAAGAAGGCTTCTCTCTTTGATTAGTGTAAAAAGAGGGTGTGATGACCAAACAACCTGAAATGAGACTTTTTAAGCTGCAACCATAGTGAAGAAAAAATGTCCGAAGAAGTTTTTATAAAAAGAAGATGAAAGCGCTTACTAGCACTACTGATTCTTTATTGTTTTTAACTATTTTTGTATTAAATACACCTTTTAACTTGATACCTCTCACATCTGTATTCATTTTTGGTCTTAATTGTTTCATGGACTTCTCCTGGAGTTTGTGTGCCTTAAAGGTACAGGAGTTGTGGCTACAATTTAATGTGAATCTATAGCATGCACATTAATTCTGCCTGGTAGAGATTCTGTATTAATCACACTGAAAGTTAGAGAAGGCACAGCTGACATTGCTGAACCCATTCTTTGGCTAATGACCAACAGAAAAAGTGAACAGGTAGTTGTGGGATATGTAAGTCTCAACTGGAGTTCTTCCACTAACCATTTTTCTCACTTTTCTCTTCAGCTATTTGGTGTGGCAAGGGTAATTATTCTAACAATAATTTGTCCAAAAGGCCATGTTCAAACATCTACCATGATTTGGGTACATAAATTGGGGGATGAGGGGACATTAGACATCAGGGGTACATTGTACTCAAGTACTTTAATGCCCCAGACATCACTACAGGGACTGGGAGTAGGGGGGTGGATCTCTAAACAAAAGAGATAACACGTTGATGAAGTGTTTTAATGGGACCAGCATCAGTATGGGGATTGGGAGGGATTGGGAGTGGGAGAGGGATCTCTAGACAAAAGAGATAACATATTGGTGAAGTGTCTTAATGGTCTCAGCATCAGTATGGGGACTGGGAGGAAATGGGAGTGGGGGGAGCGATCTCTAGACAAAAGAGATAACACGTTGGTGAAGTGATTTAAGGGTACCAGCATCAATATGGGGATTGGGTGGGATTGAGAGTGGAATGAGGGATTTGTAGACAAACGAGATAACACCTTGGTGAAGTATTTTAATGGCACCAGCATCAGTATGGGGATTGGGAGGGATTGGGAGTGGGGGAGTTATCTCTAGACAAAAGAAAGAGATAACACATTGGTGAAGCATTTGAATGACACCAGCATCAGTATGAGGATTGGGAGGGAGTGGGAGTGGGGAGTGGTAGCTCTAGACAGAAGAGATAACACATTGGTGAAGTGTCTTAATGGCACCAGCATCAGTATGGGGATTGGGAGGGAGTGGGAGAGGGGAGGGGTATCTCTAGACAAAAGAGATAAAACAGTGGTGAAGTGTCTTAATGGCACCGGCATCAGTATAGGGACTGAGAGGTACTAGGAGTTGGAGGAGGGATCTCTAGACAAAAACAGATAGCACATTGGTGAAGTGTTGCAGCTAGCATGTCTCTGAATTGCAGATTACCTCATAATGGGAGCAAGGCCTTTTTTGCATGAGATGTGCTGCATACAATAGACAATTTAATTAATTCTTGGGATAGTCAAAACAGCCATTGATATTAAAACAATTAATGATATTCATAAGGCTGGAAGGAAGAACATTCGAGAGGCTTGACACAGGTACAGTGAAGGTATTAGCCTGCAGGCCTCATGTGCATCCTGGGTATTGTTAAAATTCCTTTATTAAATGGTCTGACCTTTCTTACAAGTTCCTAAGGGATGATAACATGAGTAAGATCTCAATAGTAATACAGTGACAGCTTTTGCCTTGGTGCAGCTCCATGGAAACAAAGAGATGTTATTGCATTGCAGTTATATTTATTCTTGTATGAGACATTAACTAAGCTATCACATCAAAGTTAATATACCCTTTCTGTTTTGTCCTTTCAGCCTGTCTAAGAAAATTAAAACCTACCTCCTTGTAGATGGCTTAGAAGAAGGAAGGCATTAACTATATAACCGCAGGAAAGAGGAATAAGTCATCTTTCACTTGTAATAAAGCACTCAGCATTTTATTACAATCTAGCAGACATTTGACACAACATGAACCAGAAGACCAGATTCTGTTCTAACTTTAGAAATTTAGTCATGCTTGTTTCCTGTTTTTCTCACCAAACAGCACAATTTTAATCAGTTTCACAAAGCAAGAGATGAGCATTCTTATGCCATACCTTAAGCTGCTGTAACTTCAACTAGAGTCAAGATTTAAATGATAAAGGGGTTACTGGATGAGACTCTTATCCCTGTGTCACAGCACATTGTACTATGACAGTGGTAGAAGGTTTCTCTCAGACAGCATTAACATACATAGTAAACAGTAATAGCTAAAGGACAGAACCTTGGAGAACAGCAGGTATAATCCCTGGTGAAAATGCCATGACAGAATTCCACTAAACTGTCTAATTGTAACTACATAAGCAAGTTTTAAAATGGATAACAACAGTATTACTGACATTTAGTCATTTCAGTTTGAAGAGGAACCTGTCATGGATGACAGTTTCAACCACTTCTGAGATGACGGGAAAATGCCCCTTTCACTTCTCCATTGCTCATCATTAGAGAATGCAATCAATGAGTTTGAGCCAGACTATAGATACCACATGAACTCATCAATAAACCACCATGGAGGGTGAATAAAGTAAAACATTAACAAACTTAAAATGCTAACCCTTCCAGCTGCTTGCTTTTCTTAAGAATGTATATAATTTTTGCTTAAAATCAGTTTATGTCTGTAAACTAAAAATCAATTATTTTAGTCACTCGTTTTTTTAAGGAGTATGCCCCAAGACAAAACCATTAAACATTAAAATACAGCAGAATAATCATATCACAAGTAAAATGACTTATCTTTTTTTAGCAGCAACAGCATTTAAAGTATTGCATGATGGCTATAAGACTCAGAGAAGGTTAGAAAAGATTTGGAAGAGTGAGTGGAAAAGCAATTTACAATGAAAGAAATGGAGGACAACTGTATGATGTCTAAGTGTGCAACAAAGTACTGAAGGTTTAGGATTTTTGCTTGGAAGCATCATAGGTATTTTATACCCCAAGCAGACTTCAGAAAAATTTCCCCAGCTGGCTAACAAATGCTGGGCATGTGATGGAAAAGCAAGAGGCACTGGGAATATGTTTTTTTTTTAGTCTAAGGAGTTGGCAGGGTAGTTTATTGGAAATGTTAGTGGAGCACATGACTGTATCTAACACAAATGTTTCTTCTGATCTAGGACAAGGGATTGAACTGCCTAGACATAGTAAAACCTTACTAAGTGTAATGCTATTGGCTTCTAAAAAAAGCAATTATTAGAAAATGGGAATCAAAATCTAAACCAAATGTATTTGAAGTACTGAATAATGTAAAACAGATAAAGGAACTGGAAGTGGGATCTTTAGAAAAGGGAAGAAGCAAATTACATAGAAATAAAGGGGGAAAAAGAATAAAAGAATAAAAAAGACTAAAACTAAATATATGTTTAACATAGTAAGTACAAAGTAACAAAGCAGTGTGTGATTAAGTAGAATATCTGCAGAAGAATTTGTAATACTTGGGGAAGTGCTGTTTTTAGATACTTCCTAAATGTCTTCAGCATATGGCAGTCAAAGCCACCATAGTAGTAACTTTCATAGAGTTGGACCACAGAAAGTAAAGATCTATATACAGAAAAATGTAAATGTATTTAGGTGAAACTCACAGCCCCTAAGAGATCACACAGGGAGTCTGAGCTGAGCAGTAGTAGTAGCAATTCTTGTAAACAGGACAGAAAGTTATGACCAGTACCTTGTAAACAATATGTGTTCTGATCAGTAGCCAGTACACATACTGCAATACAGGATTAATATGACAAACTGATATGGAACAGTGAGCAACCATATGTTAGAACTCCGTGCCAGCTACATTGGGTAAGTTTATAGTCAGGAATCCAGTGAAAAAGTGCATAACTACAGTTTCAACATGCTGTCATGATAAACCTCTTTAGCTGATAACAGGAGAACGCGACCACTTCTGATAGCCAGTGCCATATAATTAACGAGTTGTCAATATCACACCTTCAACATAAATTCCAGCCAATTGTTGCCATAAATTACTTCTTAGTTAAGATCATTAGAGGGATGCAAGGTATCCTCAATGGCTGGTAGTTTGGTCTTAGCCTGATTGAGCCGAAAATGCCTACAACTCATCCAATTAAGGATGACATAATGCATTCTTGTAATGAATCAAGACATACTTGGCTATGTTAAGGGAACCTTAAGTTAGGAGTGGTACAACTGAGTATCATCAGAAAAGCAGTATTACTGAAACCTCTCCCTCCAATGATATCATTAAGTAGAAGTATGTACACAGTGAAACAAAGAGGCCTGAAAACAGAGTCCTGCAGGACACTATACATCAGAGGATAGGGCATGTGCAATTAACCACAGAAAGTACTCTGTGTGTCCCAACAGAGAAGTAAGAGGCAAATCAAGGATAATAGATAACCTCCAGGAGTACTTTTGTCTAGCTAGGAGGAGGAACAATGACTAGCACGTGAACACACGCTCAGCTGCAACCATGTGTGTAAAATCTTGCACCAGTAAAACTGCATTTGCCTGTCAGTTTGCCACTCTAGTTACCCTCATGTATGCCAGTTTTCTTTTTTTCTTTGTGTAAATAATGCACTTGTTTAGCTGTCTTTGGAGGCACATTTCTGTTCTGTTGCAGCTAAGCCTTGTTGGCTTTCATTTCTAAAATGTGGGATCCTGTTGATGTGCACAGGAAACCCTTGATGGTAGACTGAGGTACTTGTCAAAGCAAATATCAAGTAACTTTCCAGGTTTAAGGTATTTATGTATGTTTCAGCATAGATCCATTCCTTAATAATTTTAAACATTTTGTCCTTGGATTTTCAATACACCACCTCCTGATCCATATAAAAAATAAAATATAGCATTGACTTCTTCTTTTTCTTCTGGCTTTTTCCCGGTTAGGGGTTGCCACAGCGGATCATCTGTCTGCTCATGATTGGCAGTGGAGTTTTACAGTGTCGAGTTGCCAGCCCAGCACCCAACCTTCCATAGAAGGCACACACATGCACACACTCACACCTAGGGCCAATTTAGAGTGTCCAATCCAACTGTATGTCTTTGGGATGTGGGAGGAAACCGGAGCACCCAGAGGAAACCCATGCAACCACAGGGGGGACATGCAGACTCCGCACAGAAGGCAGCCCAGCCGAGAATCTAACCAGAAAACCTCTTGCTGTGAGGTGGCAACGCTAACCGCTGCACCACAGTGGCCACCTAAAATATAGCATTGACTACAGTCAGATATTTCTGGTAGAATGATTTTCAGACAGAAGTCAGAATTTGTTTCTATGTAGGACTCAATGTTTAAGTGTCAATTCTTGAAAGTAAAAACCTTTAGATTACAGTAGTCTGGATCATGTTATTTGAAAAACTACTTTGTATGAAGCATACAGACTTACTGACTAATCAAGAAAATAAAATCCTCCTATGAGGAGTCTATTAGTGCCCTCCCATCATGCACTTGTGGGGCTCAGTGACACCCAGCATAATTTTCTTTGGCAATGCTGCATCTCTAATAAACTGAGTATTTTGGTCTAATGATAGTTGTAGAGTTAGATTAAAATGCAATAGTTTTAAATTATATGACCTCAATCAGTTTTTGATTTCATGACTTGCATGATGAGAAACTGTTCTTATCAGGACTTAGTCTTTTGTGCTACTTTTATTCATGGTGGATAATCAAAAATGATAATGAAAAAAGTTTGGAACAGACAGTGCAAAGTACAACAGTGCTAAAGTTTTATTAGGGTGCTGAATTCAGACTGGCAGATCTGACACTGAACTGAATCGTAATACAGCAATTTTTTTATCCTTTGAAAGTGATGGTCCACTTTTACGTCAGATGTTAACATTTTCAGAAAGTCATATCAAAAAATTATCTAATGCTTGCAGGTAAATTGCTGAAAAACACCAAAGCAAGCTCTGTATTTAACTTGGAAAACTTTTCTGAGACTTCTCTACCTTCTATATTTGACTTGACTAAACATTTTTTCTCTTTTATTTTGTACCTCCCTACTGTGCTGTGTGAATTTATGTACTTTTAATATATTTTTTGTTTTTCATATATATATGTGTATATATATATATATATATATATATATATATATATATATATATATATATATATAAACTGAAAAAGAACAATTTGTTTTTTTTTCCTATATGTATCCAAAAAAAAAACTGTTTGCTATAATATTCCTGCCAATCAATTGTATACTTATGTAATAATTTTGTATTTCCACTTTTTCTTGTGGACTATTTTTATAAAATATTTTCTTTTTTTCTTTTATTGTCTCGGAGCTTTTCTCCTTGGGCCTCTACTGAAAATGGACATATATCCAGTTAGACTAGCCCGGTCAACAAATGTAAAATAAATAAAAATAAATAATAAATAAACACCATGCTTAAAATGCATGTTTTTTTCAGTTACCTTCATATATGAATACTGTGTCCTATTGGGATTTTGAGACTCAACAGTATGAGTCCCAAAAGTGCATAAAATTAAGTATGATTCTGTAGAAATTACAGTGAAATGTGAAAAGTACTATTATATGTTTTGTTTTTGTTTTTTTTTTTGACGAGGTATATGGGTCCCCTCACCCACCCACATCCCTGCTACTGCTACTTATATATGCTACCTCAGAGAAAAGGGAATTCTGTAAGATACAGCAATTCCGAGGGTGTACTGTAGCTGCTCATGCCCCAGGTGCTTGAATACCACTACCTTGCCCCAGGGACTTGGGGAAAATTGTAGCTGTCATGGCTGCCTGTACTGCTCAATCTTGATTACTGTGTGACACCCATGAGGAGAGAGAGATAGTGGAGCTGCTGCTCTTGTCCAAAAAAAAGCATTCAAGTTCAGGCAACATTAGTGCAGCAGCCATGGCGGTGGGAGTGCAGGCTGGAGTTTTAGGTAGTGATTGGGATGAAGGGGCATTAGGTATAGAAAGTTGGAGTTGGTGTTGGGTGTTTAAGGTTTAGGTGGCTGGAAGGGAGTTTAGGGTTAGTGAGCAGGAGGGGAATTTTAAGTTTAGGGCATGGTAAGGGGGGTTTAGTTTTAGGGATCAGGAAGGGAGTTTTAGGATTAGGGAACAGGAGAGGAACTTTAGGGTTAGGGAACAATCAGGCACTTTAGGATTAGTGAGAGGAAGGGGGGATTAGGTTTAGGAATGGTGAAGGGAACTTAGGGTTAGGGAGTAGGAGTGCTATTTTAGTGATTGGGAGAGAATGGAAATGGGTTTAGGGAGGTGGAAGTGGAGATATAGGTTTAGTATGGGAGTCCTATGGCTATGGTAGGGGACTGAGTGGGAGTTTTTAGGATTAGAGTTAGGGTTTTGGTAAGGTTATGTAATTAAGTAGAGTTAGGTAGTGGGAGGGATGCATAATTTACTGGGATCAGTCTGTCTGGCTTGTGGAAGTTAGGGCACTTGCCAATTAGAGCAAGTAACAGCTAGCAAGTAGCATATAAGCATTTGTATGTGACCCCAATTCTGAACTATAATATGCATTTTATCCTAAATGAAAAAACATTTCCACAATTGTGGGGGGCGGTTCAACTTACCATTCTCAAACTTACAAGAAACCCTAGTTTTCAAATCCTGACAATGAGTTGGATCCCTCAAAAACTGATTGTTTAAAAACGTTGTAGGATTATGTTCTAAGCCAAACACACTGATGTTTTTTTTTGCTTGCATCCGTGAGACATTGTTGACATTTTTGAACAAATCTAGTCAGCAATCAGACTCATAAGGATATGCTTAAATTAGAGAAAATATCCTTAACACCTTGCAAGTTTTCAATGTTTTGCATACAAATTTAGATGCAACTGTTTCTTCAATGTGTCATTTGAAATGTCATAGCTGTCATTTTTCAGACCCAGAAAAATATGCTGTTGTACAACAACATAACTTTTGGATTTGCAAAATAGCTTCTTAAGACAGGTGCAAATATTTCATTATTTTAGTGCATAAATTCTAATTTTAGACATAACTAGTTTTCTGAGCTTGCAAATGCTACTTTCTTTTAAAATGTATATACATATACATATGTACACACACAGAACACATATGTATGCATGCATGTACAGACACACACACACACACACACACACACACACACACACACACACACACACACACACACACACACGCACACACACGCACATATATTTACATAGATAAACATATAGATACATATATTTTTAGATAGACATATATATACATGCACACGTGTGTGTGTGTGTGTGTGTGTGTGTGTGTGTGTGTGTGTGTGTGTGTGTGTGTGTGTGTGTGTGTGTGTGTGTGTGTGTGTGTGTGTGCATTTACCTTGTGGTAAATGCAGCTGATACCAGCACTTCTTAACCCTTATTGGCTCTGCCTGTTAAAACATCTGGAATGCTGAGGCACATTATTAATCTCATGTCTGTATCTTGACTCATATTCCTTAACTCTGATCATAAAAACAATCTATATTATTGCATTCCATCAATATTGTAAATGAACATTTTTACTGATATCTGATCATTCAAGATGACTTTAAATACTAATTTAATTTAAAGATGGGTTTCAATAATAATTTTAAATGACATGTCATACATTCTATGATTGTCTAGTTTTAATGAAATTTTATTGTATTTGTTTGTTGTGATGGAGTTGATGCATTTTTGTTTGAAAAAGTAGTTTGCAGTAATGGGTCAGGAAGGTCAATTCCTGCAGTATATTAGGATGTTTAATCCAGTGTGCAGAAGAGCCTTGTAGAACAGCACTATGTCTTATGATTTTAACTAAAAAAGAACAAATATAACAATTATGCATTATTATCTTAAACTATTTTCATTAACCAACATGGCAGTATGTACTTTAAAGTTAATTTTTTGTTTAATAATAAAGTTATTATTTTTTCTGTGCCTCCCCTCATTTACTGGCCATCTTGCCTTCCTCGATCGTACTTGAGCTCATTTTATTTCTATATGTGAGCGGAATCCTCCCAGACCCCCTAGGGTGCGAACTGTCACAGGCGCCATCATCCAGTCATCATGGAGTTTGTGCTCTCTCTTGCGTCCCAGCAATGACAATATTCATTTTTAACTGGACCTCTTCTGATGGTGAAGTGGAAACATGCATCATTGCAAGGACCACCTACACCTCTACATAATGTTATTGTGTGCTCCTCCATGCATGCCTGACAAGGGCTGCTGTCACTCACTTGGGTGGTCATGCCCATGTCTACTTATGGTCCAGCCCTCTGCTCATGACCAGACTGTGCCCACTAATTGGGGATGTGTCAACTAGCAGAGAAGTGGGATGAGCTAGACTGAGACCAGTGACCCTCCCCCCGGAATGGTATACCCATCATCCCTTGCCTGTATCTTGAAGTGTCTGAACTATTAAAACTCACATTGCCTGGGAAGACCTCTCAACCAACTGGGGACGAATTTCAACAGAATCAGTGACAAGTCAAGAAAAAATCAGGAACAATCAGGGACACCTTTAAAATATTAGTGCTATTAACTTGAAACATTGACAGAATCAGAGCATATGAATTAATACACATTTTCTGAAGTATAATTATTGTCATTATTCATTAAGTGTAATTCACCACCTTTCCTCCAAAAGTCACTAGTTTTAGGAGGGATTAAGAGTGACAGAGTTAAAATCTGAGTCAAAATCAGGGATGCCCCTGAAAATCAGGGACAGTTGAGAGGTATGCCTGGGCCATACTCATATTTTTATCCCTCTATATCAGCAGTGCAGGCTAATAAAGAAATGGTTATTTATTATTTTTGATTAATCTTTATGACTTATGGTGGTTTATAATTTTGATGTTAAAACACAGCTTCTTATTCATTTTATATAAAGATAACTTTGTTTTTGTCCTAGTGCAATAATCAGTGATTGGGCATCCTTACATGTGGTTCAAGGCTCGGCCATTCAATTGCAGCCATGTGGAAAATGTACATATAATAAATATTTATGTGTGTGTGTGTGTGTGTGTGTGTGTGTGTGTGTGTGTGTGCATGAGCATGCACACACACACACACACACACACACACACACACACACACACACACACATGCACTCACAGCACACTGAAATCTTGATTAGATTTATATTACAGAAATAATCTAAGGTTTAGTATTTTTAGGTGATGTGACCACCTAGCTTTTATGAACATACTATGAGTTTTACCAAATATGAAATATCCATGTTTGAAATATGCTAATATAAAAAACATATTCATGCACTGTGTCCTCTCATATAATCAATATCTGCAGTTAATTTGCAGCATGTATTGGTGATTTGAGTTTTTACTTGTAGTTACATACCTGTTCTTGCGAGGTAGTTCAGTTTCTGTGGCACTGCTGGAAGCTAAAAGCTTATGTGAAAGCAAGAACTCAGACTCTGCCTCAGCCATCGGAACAAAGGTTATCTACAAAATAAAAATGAAAAGCATCACTGATATCTGACATTGTTTCTGTTAAGTAGATAGTCAAAGCAGCCAGAAGAATGCACAACAGATTGTATCAGTGTATGCAGTTCTGAAAAGATGAAAATCGGGGTCTATATTACGAGATCGAAAATCCGTTTGAGTGAACACCACAACACCGACACGTATAGCGTGAACTTACAGTAACGATGAACGTTCAAAACTGAGAAACACGAAATGTCGAAGTGTCATGGTTGGCCCATCTGCGGTATAGCTCCATAAGGTAAGTGTGTGATAGTTACGGACTTTAGGGTTAGGATGCGGGTTAAGGTAAGTGCATAGATAGGTAATGTATGTAAGGTTTAGTGTAGGGTTAGAAGTAGGGTTTTGATAAGTGTATGTGTGTGGATTATTTGTTTTGTTTGGGTATATGTCTGTAAGGAAAGTGTGCGATAGTTAATAGACCTTAGAGTTAGGGTGCGGGTTAAGGTAAGTGCATAGATAGTAATGTATGTAAGGTTTACTGTAGGGTTAGAAGCAGGGTTTGGTTATTGTATGTATGTGTTTTATTTATTATGTTTGGGTATGTATTATGTAGTGTGCGGTGGTGTTGGCCGACTATGACGATTTGAGATTTGTAATTTTGCAGTTTAGGGGGTTTGGCATATTTGCGGTTCGGGCTATGTGTGTCTGTGTGGTGTTCGCTCAAATGGGTTTTCGATTATGTAATATAGACCCTGAAAATCGCATGTGGTACATTACGAATTTTGATTTATTAGGAGTGATGTGGCTGAGAAAATTAAATAAAGATAGTATTACAGTATATAGGAGGAGATTTGAAAAAAAATATTGTCATAGGGCTAATAGTGCTTTGACAATGATCTCTAGTAATGTTTCTGTGCTAATAAGCAATTCAGAGACATAAATGAATCACATTGAGCAAAAACTCATTACAGACTCATTGACATTTATCTGACTCAAGTACTTAATGCAGCTGAACAACTGCATTCATTTATTTTATTTGTTTATCATTTGTTAACTGAGTTGGTACAGTGTTTTTTTTTCAAGTACAGCCCAGGCAAAGAAGTCAAGAAGAGAAAAGCATTGCACAAAGGCATACAAACTAAAATCAATACATATGCAACAAAATCAAATTGCATTAAGGAGTAAATAAAAATATAACATCATTGTGATTCATGTGTAGCTAAAGTTATTAGCATTGAGAAGAAAGAACAAGAAATCTTAAACAGTTCTATCACTATATATAGTTAAATATATGGTCTTTCTCATATAAGTGAGGCTTAAAAACATGTATTCCATAATAACAATGTAAAAGAGAGTGGATTATTTAGATTGTGTTTCCACAGCATAGACCCCCCACAGTCTGACAGACAGAGAGACTGACACAAACACATACACAGACATTCATACACACATACATATTTGTACATACATATTTGTATGTACACCAGGATAGTCACACATATGCACAGCTCCATACAGTCTCACTCATCTTACTCACAGCCCCTAAACACACACACACACGCACACATGCACACACACACACACACACACACACACACACACACACACACACACACACACACACACACACACACACACACACACACACACACACTCATGCCAGTGTAGCATTGCACTATTTACCTGTTCTAACAGGCGTACTGCTAGCATAGACAGCAGTGGATACACACTGTGAATCTACTGTATTCTGACTTTAGTTGTTGTTGTTTTTCTTTTGGCTTTTCCCGGTTAGGGGTCGCCACAGCGGAACTCCGGTCAGCTAATGATTGGCAGTAGATTTTTTTTTTTTAACGGTGCCAAGGTGCCAGCTCGACACCCAACCTTCAACGAAGGCACGCCCATTCATGTAGTGTACTACATAAAATAGTACTGTAGCACTTGTCTTTGAATCAATGTTGCTATTCTGATCATTGTGTACGTCTCTGGTACAGAGCACATGGCTAATTTACATATGGCATGTGTAGAGTCTGCCATATTTGCATGTGGTGATATCCAGTCTCTCTCTTACCTGTCAGAGAGATTCTGCCTCCACAAAATGATAGAGATGTAGGCGTAAAACTGGCTGGATATCATAGAATAGTGTACAAAAGGAGTACTAGTTTCAAGGATATTTTTGATAATATAGCTAACGATAAAAAAAGTAGTGGGGGCAGAATGGCTAAATGTGGAGCTTGCAGTCAGTATCAATATATACACACAGGGGACACTGTACAGGTAGGATCTAAAAGTTTTCAGGTCACTGGGCAATTTAACTGGAATACCTATGATGTGGTCTATATTGCATCATGTTCATAGGTTCATAGATTTATAGGTGTAAATTATGCAATAGATCCTATATTGGTAAGACAGAGTGGAAATTAAGAGAACATATTTATGAGCATATTTATGAAATAAATATAGAAAAGAACACTAACGCTCTGCATAAACATATCAAAGATAATATGAACCATTGTTTTCTTTTTTCTGTACTTGAGAGAGTTGAACGGAGTCCTCAGGGTGGTCTTTGGGGCATTATTCTTGAGCACCGAGAATTATGGTAGCAAATACACCTCAATACTTCAGTACCATCCAGGCTAAATGATATTGTGAAGATATGCGAAGGCTGCCAGTCTAGCCAGATAGAATTTTGTAGATAACTCTGTCATTTGTAAATATTAATATAAGCCACATGCTTGTTCTCTTAAATGGAAGAAAATGGTGTTAAATGTGGAACTGCAAAATGTAACAACAGTGCACTCTGCTGTAAGAAAGCTAAGTCAAGCATTTCATGACTGTCTTTGCTCTCAGGGCTCAGATCCGAGATGTCTGGATGAAGGAATTCTTGCTTTTGTTTTGAAACTGGAGTTAATGGCTAGAATTTACATGTATAATTTATTTTATTGCTCTGGCTTCCAGACCAGCTGCAAAATCAAAAGGGATATTAACCTCTGAGTTTCTGTTAGCCAGAAAATTGTTAAGAATGATGTAATGTGAAGCAGCACTGTGTTATCAATTTAAGGAGAGAGACTCAGAGCATTTATCATTTGTCTTCAGAACATCCAACATCACCAGCACTGCTTTGCTCTATATGTAAGTTTATTATATAGAACTGTGTTTTCTCTTAGATATAGCTAGGAAATAGGAAGATTAGATTTTTTTTGCTGTATTACACCGCTGTGGTGCAGCGGTAATGTTGTTGTCTCACAGAAAGAGGTTCTCCTGTTTGATTCTCAGCTGGAGCACCTTCTGTGTGGAGTCTGCATGTCCTCCCCACGATCGAGTGCCGTTCAAAAGACATGCATGAATGGGCGTGCCTTAGTTGAAGGTTGTGCGTCAGGCTGGCTCCTCAGCACCATAAAAACTACTGCCAATCATTAGCAGACCAGAGTTCCGCTGTGGCAACCCCTAACCGGGAAAAGCCAAAAGAAGAAGAAGAACAACAACAACATTGATGTCATAACTTTTCTGCTCTATTATTTTAAGCATTTCACTGTGATCTCTGAACTCTTGACTAGCACTGTGTAGTAAGAAGTATTGTCTTGTGTTTTTATTATTTATTCTTAAATATGTTTAATACCTTTCAGCTGTGGCTGTTTTGTGTAGAGATAATTTAAGCTCTATAGTACACTGCATGTATATAGTGATACTATCCAAGTCACTCCAATAAGCTTTACTGTTCAGTCATATTTACCATTTGGATAATAATATTGCACAGTAATAACTGGACACCCTTTATTAAGGGCCTTTTTAGTAGCTGATATTATTGGGTGGGGACAGCTGATACCTCCTTTTAGACTGGGCAGAAAGGGGGCACAGCTGTAGAATCTGTGCCAGCCTTCCCCAGGAGTATATGTGTGTTTGTATATAACTCATATCTCAAAGTGTGTGTGTGTCAGCTGCTTGGGCAGGGACACAAAGCACTGGTTGGACAGAGAGGGTTCTGGAGGTTTTAGCTTGCCCACTAGGCTGAGATCTGGACCCTATAGCTGTGCCAGTGGGGAGTCTTATTGGAGATCTGGAGAGAAAGGGAGAAATCAGCCCCAGACGGACTGTGGTCTCTGTGTGCTCTTAAGGGACATTGTACTTTTCTGTCTGTGTATTTGTTATCCTCCACTATGTGGATGCCCCTCACTGGTATTAGTGGTGAGGATTGAGGCTCCTTGATTGCTGGACCAGTGCACAGGCATCACATATTAATTGTTTGGCATTGATGGGATATTCACACCACATATTAATTGGTTGGTAAATACTAATTGGCTTGTAGTGGTGTGGCTAGTGTGAATTCCAGTAGCTTGTGTACAGTGATTTCTGAAGGTGTTTTGTACTATAAATCAGCCATGCAGTGAATACTCAGAGTTCAGATCAAAATTGTTTTAGTTCTTCTGTTAGCTTAGTCAGGGAGACCAGGCAAGTATGTCAGCAGAGGAGTACCGAAAGCTGACAAGGAGCCAGCTGGCTGAGATGTGCCAGGCTAGGGGACTGGTGCATGGAAACCTGATTAAGGCAGACATGATTGCAGCTTTGGTCATAGCTGCATCAGAAAACAGCAACCAAGAGGATGATCAGACTGGCCGTGGAGATGTACAACACTCAGGGAATGGACAGCTCAACCTTTGTTCAGAGGACTTAAAAATCCATCTGGAGCTAAAGAGACTTGAGTTGGAGGCCAGGGATTTGGAAATGGAAGCTGTGGAAAAGGAGTGGCAGAGGCAGCATGAAAAGGAGATGCTGACTCTTCACCAGAGTCATGGAGGTAATGGGTAAGGGAGTAACTGGACCTCAGAAGCACAAAAGGTCAGTAAAGTTCTTCCTCAGTTTACAGAGGGGTTACAGAGAATGGTGCAGTGGTGCAGTGGTAGCATTGTTGCCTCACAGCAAGAGGTTCTCTGATTCGATTCTCAGCTGGGGTGCCTTCTGTGCGGAGTCTGCATGTCCTCCCTGCCTTCAAGTGGGTTTCCTCCAGGTGCTCCAGTTTCCTCCCACATTACAAAGACATGTCTTTGGAGCATTTCACCCCGGGCCTCCACTGAAAATTGGCTCATTACAAGTTGGACTTTCCCGGTTAGAAATGTTAAATAAATAAAATAAAAAATTTTCATAGTTTCATTCATATGTTTGAGAGGGTATGTAAACAGTATGATGTTGACCAAAGGCTCTGGGTACGGTTCCTGACCCCATTACTGCATGGTAAATCTGTAACTGTGTTGTCTAAACTTGCTGATCATGAATGTTTTGATTATACTGTTGTTAAGAACCGCTTGTTAGAATTTTTTAGCTAACACCTGAAACTTGTAGGAAAAAGTTTCGTGAGCATAGACACAAGGCAGATGAAACTGTGTGTGAATATGTTGCTGAACTGAGCACTTATTTTCATAGGTGGGTGAGTGGATGTCAGGTCACCACTTTTGAAGGGCTGGCAGACCTTTTTGTGAGGGAAAAAGCCCTTAGCACTTTGCCCGAGGACATGAGGATCTGGTTAACTGATAGACAATCTGCTACTTCATAGGAGTTGGGGAAGAAGGGAGACCTATACTTAGCAAGCAGGGCATCCCTGCACAGGAAAGGGACCCCCAGTACTGCTCATGGGTCTAAAGGAACCCATGGTGGGCAGCCCAGACTGTCCCAACAGAATCTGCCAGTAGCAGGGAAGCCACTAGTCCAGGTACACGTCCAGGACCTAGGGTTAAATTTTGAATGCAACCAGTGGGGCCATGTGGCATACAGATGTCCACAGAGGCAAGGTGGGTAACAAAAGGTGAGGGAGCCAGTAAGTGGGAAAGACAAAATGGCAATAGTAGGTTATCACAACAGGTGTACCGAACTACCACCTTGCAGATGTTCTGATAGGGAAGGAGTTTGATGAGGCAGTACCATGTTCTCATGCAGTTACACACAGTCAGGCTTGGAGACAAGCATGTGAGTCTGGTAGCCTGGGAAAGACCCAATCAGACCGTACACTTGCAGCCAGGACTGGTGAGGTGGTTACTTCAGGGAGGGAGCTACTCTGTAGCAGTGACACTTGAGGTGAGCCACAGCTGCTTGTGGGTACTGATGTTCCCTTGGACAGAGTGACTGCAAAGGTAGAGGTGAGTAGTAGTACCCAGGCTGAGAGCGAGGCACTGCTGTCAGAGGATGCCAGACTATCTGTAGAAGGGGAGCTGGGAAGGGTTACAAAGAGAGAGTTGAGACAGGCACAGCTCTTAGACCCTACATTGCAAGGCCTGAGGCAGGTAGCTAGTAAGGCGCCTGATTCTCAAGGGAAGGGGGAATCTGTATACTGGGACAAAGGGTTACTGTATAGAGAGTGGACCCCTGAAGGAGGGCTAGAAGGTGAGAGAATACAGCAGTTGGTAGTGCCTAGATCCTTCCATCTGGCGCTTCTAGCCATAGCCCATGATATTCCCTTTGCAGGTCATATGGGCATAAAACATACAAAGAGACATATTATGCAGAACTTTTATTGGCCAGGAATTTCCAGAGATGTAACAGGGTACTGCAGGACCTGTGAGCAGTGCCAAAAGGTAGGCAAGGCAGGAGACAAGGTGAGAGCTCCTTTGATGCCTTTGCCTGTGATTGAGGAGCCATTTCAGAGGGTAGCTATGGATATTGTGGGGCCTCTGATTACCCCAAGTTCCACAGGGAAAAAGTATAGCCTAGTGGTAGTAGATTATGCTACAAGATAACCTGAGGCAGTGTTTTTGTCCTCCATTGAGGCAGAAAAGGTTGCAAATGCTTTGTTAGAGATTTTCAGCAGGGTAGGTTTCCCAAAAGAAATACTGACTGACAGAGGTGCCAATTTCATGTCAGACTTGCTAGCTTGTCTGTGGAAGTACTGTAAGGTGAAGCACCAGAAGACCACCCCCTACCATCCCCAGACTAATGGTTTTGTTGAAAGGTTAAACTCTACACTCAAGCCCATACTACGGGCATTTGCAGACCAGTTTAAGAGGGAGTGGGACAAATGTTTGCCCCATTTGTTGTTTGGTTACAGAAAGGTTCCCCAGGAATCCACAGGTTTTTCTCCCTTTGAGTTGCTGTATGGGCATAGGGTGAGGGAACCTCTAGATTGAATTGAAGATGAGTGGGGAGGTTAGTGTGAATTTCACAAGGAGTCTGTTGTGGCATATGTCCTAACCCTCAGGACAAGGCTCATGGAGCTCATAGGTTTGGTCCAGGAGAACCTGGCAGAAGCCCAACAACAGAAAAAGGCATGGTATGACAGAAATGCTCGAGCTAGAGAATATGCTGTATGGCAGCAGGTAATGGTTCTCATTCCTGTCAGACACAACAAGCTGCAAGCAGCTTGAGAGGGACCCTACAAGGTGGTAAGAAAGGTAAGTGATGTTAACTACATGGTGGAACTGCTAGGCAGGAGGCAAGGGCACAAGCTGTACATTGGTAACATGATGAAACTTTACCACGATAGGGGAGGCCATTGTGCTGAGTAATTGCAGTAGCTTGCAGGAGGAGTCGGATGGAGATCTGGTGACTGATCTCCTCAGTGAGGCTCGGATTGACACCTCAGTGGAAGGGGTAGCAATGTCACAGCAGCTATCTCCTACCCAGGTTCGAGAAATCAGAGCAGTGTTACAGGTGTTTGGGGAGGTGTTCACTGGAAAACCAGGGTGCACCCACCTAGTGCAGCACCAGGTGGATACAGGACCCCAGAGGGCTATTAGGCAGGCCCCTTATAGGTTGCCTGAGAGAGTCAAACAGACTCTGAGGGAGAAGATACAGGAGATGTTGGAACTAGGGGTAAATCAAGAGTCCAACAGTCCCTGGGCCTCCCAAGTGGTGCTGGTGCCAAAGATGGATGGTAGCACCAGGTTCTCTGTGGACTACAGGAAATTACATAGTCACACAGAGTCAGATGCTTACCCCATGCCTAGGACAGATGAGGCCCTAGAGCAGCTGGGTGGGGCAAAGTATCTTACCACCATTGATCTTACCAAGGGTTACTGGCAGGTGCCCTTGACTCCCAGTGCTAAAGAGAAGTCAGCCTTTGTGACACCTTTTGGCTTGCATGAGTTCAAATAGATGCCCTTTGGGATGAAATATGCCCCAGCAACTTTCCAGAGGCTGGTAGATCATGTCCTAGCAGGAGCAGGAGGGTTTGCCCTTGCTTATCTAGATGATATTGCCATCTACAGCCATTCCTGACAAGAGCACCTTCAACATGTCAGGGAGGTGCTGGGCAGACTACAGAGGGCAGGGTTGACTATTAAGCCCAGCAAATGTCAAGTGGATATGGCAGAGGACTCCTACCTGGGACATAGAGTGGGGAGTGGTAAGATTAGGCCAGAACCTGCTAAAGTGCAAGCCATTCAGGCATGGCCTGCACCTGTTACCAAAAAGCAGGTGAGGGCATTCTTAGGGACAGCAGGGTACAACAGAAAGTTTGTTCCCAGTTATAATACCATAGCTGCTCCCCTCACAGACCTAACAAGGAAGAGCAGGCCAGATAAGGTAGTGTGGACCACAGCATGTGAGCAGGCATTCCAGAAGCTTAAAGAAGCTTTAGGAGGACCCCTGTGTTAGCCAGTCCAGGTTACAGCAAAGAATTTGTTGTGCAGGTAGATGCTTCATACCATGGTAGAGGGGCTGTAATTAGCCAGATTATTTCAGAGGGAGAAGAGAACCCAGTGGTTTATCTCAGTTGTAGGCTCCAACCCAGGGAGGAATGCTATGCAGCTGTAGAAAAGGAATGTCTAGCCATAGTGTGGGCACTGCAGAAACTTCAGCCTTATCTGTATGTAAGAAAATTCACTGTAGGTACAGATCACAATCCCCTAACATGGTTACACAGAGCCAGCCAGCAAAATGCCAAGTTGCTAAGATGGAGCTTTGGGTTGCAAGCATATATGTCAGTGCAGCACCACAGTGGGAATAACAATGCCAATGCAGATGTCTCATCTTGGGTTTTACAAAAAGGGGCAAACTTTAATCTGTTCTCACCAAAAAGATGAGAGGAGAAAGCAAGGGATTATGTGATGAATGTACAGTGACATGTGCCAGTATTTGCTCAAGCCTCAGTAGATTGATTTTGTGATGACTTTAATCCATCCAAGGATAACTAGTTCCAGTGCACAATAGGGGAAAAATCCTTGACTGACTACAGCCTGAATGACCCAAGTTCCACTATCAGGTTGGACTCTTGATTGAAATGGCATAGAGAATGGAATTGCTCATTCGGGGAGGGGGTGGGGGGTTGGTAGAGCTGGCTGCATACATCTACAAACCTTTGGATTAAGGAATGCATCATACAATCTGAGGATGAGTCTGAGATGCACACACCAACCCTATAATGATAGCTTTCATTGAGCTATTGCCTGAGAGACTACACTTACATATGGGAAGGCATAGTGGTCATGGAAATGATGATGGTCACCAATCTCAATGCCCAGGAGATGGAAAAGGACATATAGAGATCTACTTCATAGCCAGGATGCCAGCAAGGACACAAGAAGTCATCATGGCTTTATTACTGTATACCTGGGTGTGATATTTTAGCTAAATAATCTTACTTTGTTGTGTCTTATTTTTATAGAACAGCAAAATAGATGTTTTCATTTTCTTCCTGTAGAAAATACGATTTAGGGTATTGAGGCATGAGGCTGTTATTGTGTTGCTCTGACCAGATTTATATTCTCCATTATAGTGGGTTAGACACACATGGTCTGCTATGTAATCTCTTGTTGAATACTTCTCAGTGTGTAACACATCATAAACTCTGTTTTAAGCAGCAACATCAGAGCTTAGTTTGATGCTTTCCTTATGGTAAAGTACCAGAAGGGATCAGGCTGTAGGATGAGTCGTGCCCCTTTATCCTTCATAGTCATTCACAATGTTAGTGCGGTTACTTACAGGTCATGTACTGTTTGAGGGATATTGCTTTAAACACTATTCTATGCCTTACTAACTTTTAATAGGATGCTGCAGCTCCATCATACCAGTAACTGATTGTGCACTAGGTTCCTGTGGTGATGGCTAGATGTTGGGAATAGGTTTGGAATAAAATGATATTTAACTAGTTATAAAGAAACACCAGAATGCTGAAAAACAGAGCACTGCTAAATAACACATCATAATGAAACATGCTAAAAGAATTTACTAAAGGAATACAGATTAACAAATAACTGATTTTGTTGGCAGCTTGTTTTATCTGTGGAGCCTTAATACTTTATTAACTTTTCAGCAGCTATTGCATTAAGGCTGTTGCTTTAACAGAAACCGAATACATAAAATTAGGGAGTGCATATACCATCTCATGTGCACTCATTTGTGTTTCTCAGCAGATGCCCTCAAAGATAACAGACAGTTCATGATTCATAGATGGAACTCTCTACTCATCACACAGAGGTTTAGAGCCACCATTCATCCATGTCATCCCAACAGTGCAGCATTTGACATGGATGTTAAATTGTGTACTTCTCATTGACAGCATGAACCTGACAGACGGCTAAAGTCTGCACACATATTTCGCTTCAGACAGTGTCTCTGTATGGTGCACTCTAACCATGCAAAGTTTTTAGGAAATAAGGGTTAACTCTACAAGAGACACAATGAGACTGGACAACATAAATGGATATAAATAAACAGTCTGCAAAGGGCAGAACCAGATTATCATCAAATGATGCAATAAACAGGATAATGGACTGGGTCCCCTCCCCAGCTATACCAATATTACATTGCTTGGCTGTTTCGCCCCAGTTGCTATAAAACACTGTTCAGTCCTACCAGTGTGCATACTATTTTTTTGTTTTACAACAATCACAGAAATTTTAATTTAATTTAAAACTTTAATTAAAATGTTTACTGTAAAACACAGATGGCCATTTTATGAACAAAACACTCTCACATTGAAAACAAACTTATTATTAACAAAAGTAAACATCTTCCTTTGAAAATACATTTGGCAATCCATTAAACTACAAGAGACATGTTAAGATTCATAGTCAACTAATATATAATGAAACTCTAAGTAGTGCCTATCTGAAGGATGCAGGAATTCAAAAGAAAAATGTGTAACACATATACTAATAGTATGGGACAGCCTACTGGACACTGTCTGGTAAAATGACTTTGTCAAACTCATATACAAGACAAATGAAGGCTGAGAGAATCAAACCCTGCATACAGAAGTAGCTCATTGACATCTCATAGCTTTAGTCATCTGCACTAAATACCAGATAAATTTTGTAACCTGTCACAGTTCATTTTCACTCGTGGGCCCGCAAAAAGGAAGTCAAAATAAAATGCATTCATAGATAATATTTTAACATTAAACTCATGGACTTCACAATGTCTTATTTATTCACAGCCAAGTAGTAAATACACTGTCAACAGTAAACAAAACAAGGAAACCAGGTACTGTACCCAAACAACATGGTTCATATGATGATGACAATGATATTCCTGTTTACTACAATCAGTTCCTTCCTTTGCACCATGACTACGCTGGGATACAGGAACTACATATTTACACACATGTGGCATGCACACTCATACACGCGCACGCGTGCACACACACATTCACACACACACACACACACACACACACACACACACACACACACACACACACACAGACACACACACACACACACACACATGTGATTATCACTGTGTACATTCAGATGTTTGTTTAGATAAAATGAATGAACAAGTACATAAATAATGATGAAAACTTGAATTTCAACGCGCTGCTATGAGAACCATATAAAGCAACCCATTGCACCCCATGCCCTTCCAACCTCTTATCTTAAGAATCAGGGAGAAAGACTCTAAAAACAGGAAGAGATTTTAATTATTTTTCTAACATACATAGAAAATTATCAGAATTGCAAGCAATGAATGAGCAGTCATTTTCAGAAGGACCCAAAATCTGAAGCTCACATGACTGTCATTATTTAGTGACTGCAATAAGCAGCAATTTGCCAAACAGTGACATACCAAAATGCTTCTTTGCTCAAGAATTCTGGACAAATTTATTTTATTTTCATTTATTTAACGTTTGTTAACCGGGAAAGTCTGACTTGGAACAAAGCCAATTTTCAGCGGAGGCCTTTGGAGAAATGCTCCAGATACATGTCTTTGAAAATGGGAGGAAACCGGAGCACCCAGAGGAAACCCACACGAACACAGGGAGGACATGCAGACTCTGCACAGAAGGCACCCCAGCCAAGAATCGAACCAGAGAACCTCTTGCTGTGAGGCGACAACGCTATTGCTGCACCACTGTGCTGTCCAAAGCCAAACATAACTGAAGAACACATGTCCAAAAAGGAATACACTTTAAATACCATCTTCTTTAATTTATTTGTTAGTCAGGTAAACTCACTGGACAAAGTGTCCATTTTCCTAGGCAACCCAGGAGCACTGTCTGAGTAACTTAGTCAAAATCTCACAGTAGGCAAATTGAGGTGGAAGGATTTAAGCCCTGTACTTTTGATTACAGGTTGTTAACAGCATAGATCCTTATGTGCCAGGCAAACCCAATTTTCTTGAATAGTTAAAAGATCAACATGTACTGCCTAGGCATGCATTTTCTAGCCAAGGATTTTGTTAAAATGCTCTGTTCTTAATCAGAGTGGTTGCTTTTAAAAATAAGCTTTGACCTTGTTGTCCAGTGTAATTCATACAGTATACCAGTCCCTGGCAGTAACTGTTTTTTAAACAAGAAACATCTTTATTGAATTATCAGTTATGGCACAGGCAGTCATACATTTGTATAAATGAAAACAAACCATATTGACATATTTTCAGTTGAAAACATTATACACCACATATAATCTTCTATACAGTCACTAATAAACAAACAACTTCCAGTTGTGGTTAAATCCAAGGCACGCACTATGACCATAAAAAGAAGTCTCTTATGTAATAGGGACAAAAGCGCTTAACTTTCAATAAAATATTCTTGTTTTTATGGTTATAGTGTGTGCCTTGGATTTAACCACAACGGAAATTTTTTTGTTTATGAGTTGTGTTGGCTTCCTGGATCAGCACTATTGGTTTTACTAGTGTTCTGTACAGTCACTGATTGGCAAACATTACATAGTTCATTTAATTCCTGCCTTCCCTTAAACCTCATTGTTCCCACAATTCCCATTTTGCTATGTAATTTGCTCCTACCCTTTACTAAAGATCCTGCTTCCAGTGCTTTTATCTCTGTTACTATATTCATTGCTTCTAGTATGGTTAGTTTAGACTTGGATTTCCATTTTCTAGTTTTTTTTTTGTCAGCCACCAGAATTAAACTCAGCAAGGCATTACTGTGTCTTGGCAATTCCAGTTGTGTATCACAGCTCAAAATATCATTTCCTCAGTTACACCCATTTGCTCACCCAATATTTCAGACAGAGTAGTGTGCAGTAAAATTTTAATGTCTGCCAAGTCATTACATTCTCAAAAAATATTTTCACAATTACATCTTTCTTCCTCATCATGCCTAAAATAAATTTAGAATCTACCAGCGATATAATTCTTTACAGCCTGTTTGGGGTTATAAAAATACCTACGTAAACACTGTGTTCACTATAAACCAGAAGTCATGTGCGAATCATGTTCCTCATTCTTACAGCTTGTACTTCTTGTTGCTACATTGTTTTCAAAGAAATTGACTTGTTTTAACAAGAAGCATCAGGGTTTCTCTAAAGCAGTTCTTTTTGATAAAAAAAGTTTATTTCATCCACAGATTTTACAAAACATTTTTCCATTTGTTTGCTTTGATTGTAATATGAATTTATTCACTGCAATTTGTGCAACAGTTGCATTATTACATAAGTTTTAGGTTTCAGTTACTCGCATACAAGCACATCTCTCCCATACAGTCTGGCTTCAGAGCCACAGCCACAAACACAGCACCGTAGAGAGTGCCGAGTGCCAATGTATGCCGTTCTTTTCCAGTTGTATTATATGTCTGATAATATTCTTAGCTGTAATATGTATGAACTTTAGAACTCCTTGTGCCTACAAAGGAAGACACATTGTGTTTATAACTATCTAGATGCATATATATAATGGTCTGTTAACTAAATCTTATTACCTCTCTGTTTTTTGTTTCTCTCCCACTACCTACACTTATTCTGTTCCACTACCTCCTCTCCATTCAGTACGCTCTAGTACAAACTACTAATGCTCTAACCATCCCATACTTCATCTGCTCTATCTTTCTACTAGATCCTCCCCTGTTCTTATGTCCCCTAAATGCTGAACAATTTTTTTCTCTCTTTACAGTTTGCTGCACTCCTCGTCCTCCAACCTCAGGTGCTCCCCTCACTACATCTCAAAAACCAGGAATACCTCCCTCCTAAGGAAGACGTCCATGGACTGCCTACACCCTAGGCACCTCCAGCGCAGTTTACAAGTGTGGTTCCCCTCCAAAAGAAGCCAGTGTGTATGTAGATTTAACTACTAAATTAGTCTTTTGGATATTGTTTATAGTTGTTATCTACCCTTGGCGTGCACGATAGCAACCTACTGCAGTCCATTGCCATCCATCCCTCCCTTCCAGATTTTACAGTTTTTTCTCCCTTGGCTGCTTCTTCTAATAATAAAATTATCTAATTTCGCCACTAGGTAGCACCATATACCCACTATTGATAGCCATACACAATAATTTAGCCTTGTCTAATAACATCCCTTACTATTGCATTTTAATCTCGTTTACTTCTCTTCTTTTCCAGAACAGTTCATCTCTTATTCCTCCTTGCCTTATGTTATTGAGAATCTGTGGAATACTCACTGCATTCTCAGGGCTCCTTATAGCTGCAGAAATCACTTACCAAACTGTCTGTCTGTAGCACCGTCCCATTCACAGAGTCCAATTCACTGATTGTTTTCTGTGGACTTTCACTCCTCTCGGCTCTACCAACTCCGTTCGCCCTTCAGGCTCAATCCGCTCCCCTACCCTGCCCCCATATCCCACCTGCCCCCACTACCTGCACATTTATTAAACCTCAGACCCCTCCCTCCCCAACCCCCCTCCAATCACATGTACCCAACAACACACTCCACCCACTTTCAACCTCAGTAATACGCCACCTACTTCTACTCCACCTACAATGCCCTCAATCTCATTACTCCCTATAACACCATTTGCCCTACTAATCTCTCTCACCTATTTTACCTATCTCACACATCTCCCTAACCCACACCATACCTCTCATTTACACTCCACTGTCTCATACCACCAAACTCCTACCCCATCCTACACATTCATTTCACATGAACACTTTTCCTCTAACCTAACCTCTCTATTCAAACCCAAACTACTCCCTACCCCATCCTCTCTGTACTCAGTTCTTACATGTCATACCAGAAAATCACTGCTCTTGCATAACCCAAACTCCCCATTCTCAATACACTATGTCACAGAACTCCTCCACCATATCTCTCTCTCACTCACCGGTGTTTTCATCTGGTGGCCTGGAATATAAATCCATCCACTCTAACCCCGGACCCACCTCCAGCATTAATCTTACCAACCTCACCATTCATCCCCTAAAACCTAAGTCCATTCACCTCACTACACTTAATGCACAAAGCCTAAGAAACAAAATCCCTAACCTCCATGCTTGGCTCTCTTATAACCACCCTGACGTATCCGACATTTCTGAAACCTGGCTTAAATCTTTTATAAAAAATAATGCAATTCTGCCACCAGGTTACCAAATCATTCGCAATGACAGAACTCACAAAAAAGGAGGTGGAGTAGCTATTATCTATCCCTCCTCCCATACCATAACTACTTGCACCAATCAAATCCCAACCCTTGCCAATTCTGAAATTACAATAGGTCTACTAAAAATAAACAATCACAAGTCCATATGAATCGGTGCCCTCTATATTCCCCCAGGTGATAACATCAAAACACTTGGAGACATCCTCTCCTGGTTTTCCTACAACATCAAAAATGAAACCTATATCCTCGGTGATACAAACATTAATTGGGCCTCTATTAAGTCTGAAGCCCCTTCCCACACAATTAATCTGTACAATTTCTCCCATCTCATAAACTCTCCAACCAGACCAAATAAAGATAGGACCTCCAGAACCATCATTGACTGGATCCTAACAACCCATCCAAACCTTATCACCAATGCCGGAATACTAACAGGCTGCCTCAGTGACCACTTACCAGCATTCGCCGACCGACCCCCTCTCCTCTACAAAAACAACAGCACTATACTCAAACCCACAACCTCTCCTCTTTCGACCCTATAACCTTCTCAGAATGCTTTTTACAAACTGTCTCGCTATGTTAAATGAGTTTAACATAGTGAGACAGCATTAAAAAAAGCAACGGAGAATCTCTGTTGCTTTTTTTAATGCTGTCTCGTCATGTTAAACGAGTTTAACATAGTGAGACAGTGTGAAGCAATGGAGATCTTGCATTCTCCGTTGCTGTAAAAAAAAAAAAAAAAGAGTTATAGTAATGGAAAAAGTCCGGGCGACCAGACCTTTTTCCATTAATATAACTCTGATTTACAATGTGTACGCTGACCAATCAGCGTGCACGTTTTTTGAATATTAATGGGGGGTCGTTGTATAATATGTAATAATTGATGTTATGACTAAACAGTTAAAATGTAGTTAGTGGTAGTATATCTATTACCCAGATCTTTAGTCAGAGAGACATTTTGGGAAGAAGGGGAAAAGTTTCAAATGGAGCAGTTACCTTTCCTGGCCTGGAATATAAATATTCAATATAATGGTTAACTGGTTAGCACTGACAATGGTGCCTAGATAAGCAGGAAGAAGAGAAAAGCACTGGGTATGATAATGAAAGGAAATGAGAAGCGTGTCATGAATGATTAATGGTAAGTAAGAAAATCGGTACATATAAATATCACTGGGGGAGCAATCTGGACTGCATTATTTTTTTCAAAATGGGTAAATGAAAGCTAGACTAGTAAAACTTGCTCAGAGAAAGGTACACTTTACAAATCACATTCATCTAATACAGGAAATAAAAGGATGTAAAGTCAGACAACTGAGGGGATAGATGATATTTAGAGATGCGATAATGAGGAACAATAAGTAGGCAATTTACTTTTAAGAAGTCTTGCCATTAACCGTTGAAGAGAAATCTTATGGACTACAAGTAGATATTTCTGTAATTCTGATCTGAAAGATAGCATTCTGTGTTTTCTCTGTTTTCTGAATTGCCACATACATGTCTTTAGCAGATTTGCAAGTCTGGATCATGCATTATACTTGCCCATTGCCTTGCAGATATCTAGGACTTGAACTACGATCGAATTCTTATTATTAGCCAAAAGTGCCGGATCTGTGTCAAATGGGTTGTGAACCACTGTTTGACATTACCTCATCTGGTGAATCATGTCTAGCAATAATAAATTTCAGCATTTTGATGCATAGTTTATACTGAATCCGAAGGTGAATTTTTCAAGTACAGCAGCATCATTCTGGCAGATAATACAGAGGATTAATGCTATGAGCTGTTAATGAACTGCTTCCTGTACTCTAAGAGTTTGATTCTCTCAATCTCCATTTGCCTGCTGTGCAACTGAGCTAGGCTCCTCAATGGTCTCCTGGACTGCATGCCTAGTAACTACCTAATCAAGGACATCTTTTGAAGTCTATCAAATATTTTATGTAGATATTTTTGAAAATCCTCTTACTTGGCTTATGTCTTAACCCCATTGTGACTAATTTACCATAGTTATAATCATGAAGCTTTTGACAAGCAGATAACTATGGCTGACACTTCTTTCTGCTTTTGAGTACTGTGTATATGAGGTTCAGTGAAAGCCCTTAACCTACATGCTGCTGCCTGCCTTCTTGTAGTAACAGTACTATTGCAGACACTGTTTGACTAGCATCTGCTTGTAACTGGTTGTGATTTGTCCCCACTATTGCCTTTTATACCAAGGCACTGGTCTATTTTATATTTTGTGCAGCATTAAAATAAACTGTGGATTTAGAGCCTAGCGTTGGCTCTTTTGTTGGTGTTGACCAATTGTGGACATGTTTGTAGGAAAAAAGAATATGTGCAATACAGCTGAACAATAAAAGAACAGCAGATGTCTTCTCCATAGATATATCTGTGCTGTCTTTGTTATCTTCATTTACAATAAAAGAACAGCAGATGTCTTCTCCACAGATATATCTGTGCTGTCTTTGTTGTCTTCATTTACAATAAAAGAACAGCAGATGTCTTCTCCACAGATATATCTGTGCTGTCTTTGTTATCTTCATTTACAATAAAAGAACAGCAGATGTCTTCTCCACAGATATATCTGTGCTGTCTTTGTTATCTTCATTTACAATAAAAGAACAGCAGACGTCTTCTCCACAGATATATCTGTGCTGTCTTTGTTATCTTCATTTACAATAAAAGAACAGCAGACGTCTTCTCCACAGATATATCTGTGCTGTCTTTGTTATCTTCATTTACAATAAAAGAACACCAGACGTCTTCTCCACAGATATATCTGTGCTGTCTTTGTTATCTTCATTTACAACAAAAGAACACCAGATGTCTTCTCCACAGATATATCTGTGCTGGCTTTATCTTCATTTACAATGAAAGAACAGCAGATGTCTTCTCCACAGATATATCTGTGCTGTCTTTGTTATCTTCATTTACAATGAAAGAACAGCAGATGTCTTCTCCACAGATATATCTGTGCTGTCTTTGTTATCTTCATTTCCATTTTTTGACCTGTTGTGTGAGTGCCGGCTAAAGCTGTTGTGCCACATGATGTGTCACTTTGGAGCGATGTTATAATGATGAAATCACATAACGTCGACACTCACAGCGTCAGACTTAGAATGTTGAAAGTGCAAAAGAACAAAAGCCGACAACATTGAACACTGAAAATTAAATTGAAAATAGCAGCACTAGTAATCTGTCAGTGGTGATACGTCTCCATCTACTTTCAAACACAAACATCTTTGATGTGCGTTCCAAGTTCCTAGAACCCAAATGATAACATATGTGAGTGTGCCATATCATCCATATAAACACAATGTTATTCCTGCAAAAACACCTGCAAAAAGTGAAACACAAAACAAAATTCCCACAGTGATGCCTTAATAATATTTCACAACACTTATATCCTTATACAGTTTTTCTAGATGGTATAAATAGTCAACTAACACGAGCATGTCTATACCTTTCTGTGACATTGTTAAATGGGGAGCACTGCTTAATGTTCCTAGATACTCTGCAGCCATCTATGACATCCTTATGTTGGCTTCTTTAAACAGTGAATACATCCACTTCAGCAGTTGAATAGTGCAATTTTCAGTATTCTGAACTTCAACATTGTCGGTTTTTGTTCTTTTGCACTTTCACTGCTCTGTGGTCAACATTGTGAGTTTTGATATTATGGGATTTCGATGTTATAATATAGATCCGTCACTTTGCTATTTGTCTGTTCTGCATCTTTATATTCTAAACACGAAACCAAGTTGCAAACCAATAAAATATATATGAAGGAGCCACTAAAATGAGTTCTAGGCTAACTACCCTTGTGGGCCATTTTAAGCCTAGCCAATTACCCGATGTGAGAATCAAACCCTGCACCTTGTGTCTATAAGGTAAACACCTTAACCATTATGCCATCCTCCCACCCTTTTAGCTTTTTTTTTTAATTGAGCACTTTCATTTTACAATGAAAACTTCATCAGAATAAAGTACAAAACACACATCTTTATATTCTGTATGGCAGCCATATCTCCTAATTATCCAGATCTTTGCAGTTTAGTTCCCCGTAAAATTTGAGGTTTTCTGGCAAATCACTGAGGGTTAAAGTCACTAAAAATTACATATATTTGAGTTTCACACTTCATATCATTCAAAAGGAAAAAGAAAAAAGCATGCTAGCATAAATCCAATTTATAACAGCAATATTAAAAACCTGTCCTAATTTTTGGGCCTTTGTCATTACATTATTTTAGGATTTGTCCAGATTTCTTGCTGCAAGAGGTTGAGAGGTATGATGGTGGCATAGGTTGTCTTTTCAGCTGAATGTTTGTTTACACCACCTGCTGAAGTATAAAACATTTGAACTGCCATGAGCTGGCAGACTTTAAAAGGTCCCTTCAGAGTTCTCTGTAAGTAATTTTGGGTGAGCAAATGAGTGTAACTAAGGAAATGATTTTTGAAGCTGAGAAACAGGATTTTAATTGTCTAGACATAGCAAGGCCTTGTTGAGTTTATTTCTGGTTGCTTCCAAAAAGTAATTATTTGAAAATGGAAATTAAAGTTTAAACCAACCATACTTGAAGTAGTGAATATTGTAACACAGATAAAAGAACAGGAAGTGGGATCTTTATTAAAGGGTTGGAGTAAATTACAAAGAAAAAAATAGAAATTGTGGGGAAAATACCTGAAGGAAAAATGTTTTTGAGGGGAATAAGGTTTAAGACAAGGCAGGAATTGAACACTGTATGTAATGCTGGATTGATTATATTGTATAGAACAATATATCTATGTATAATGTTTCTAAATGTGAGGTTGTTAATATGGTTTGATTACTTTTATATAAATGTAAGTTTGCCTATGTCACAAATGACAATTCAGTAAAGGTGTTAAAAAACAAACATTTGAGCTGCCCTTCAAAGGGCAAAAGACGTACTTCACATGTGTTTTGCTCTGTACCTAGTTTAATCACTCTGCACCAAATCACTGGGGCACCAGATGGGAGGCACTACCTTATGAAAGAGAATACACTGGTTAGTCTTTGTGTTTTCTGTTGCTTCCTCCATATGGTACTGTTTCCTTTGATTTTCCAGTGTGGTTGGTACACGTATATTTACCTACTACATAAGATTTTGGTATATGGCCTTAGGTGAATAACACTTCAAGCTAATAATCTGCCATTTGTCAGCAGCAGGGCCACTATAGGGTATTTCTATGGCATACAGGTGGTAATTTTGCACTCACACAGTATTTGGATAATATACAGGTAGTGATGCCATCTATGCTGTATACTACCTGGCATATGGGAGAGTAGAATACCTTCTGATGTACTTAAACCAATCCCTCATCTCTTAGTGCACACGTATAGCTATATGAGTGCAGCTTTTCTGCACCACAATTAATGGAAGACCTTCTACACTCTGAAAGCCATCATAAAAGTCTTGTTGTTCCATAATTATTTATTCACTGATGCATTAGACTACAGTCTTATTCAGGCTAAGCTATTGGATATGATAGAACGTAAGTTAAAGACTGGAAAGGAAACACTAGGGTTACATGTGACACTGGTATGTATGCACAGTGCATATAGATGCAAGCATTACTTCCTCGCATACCTCTCAAGTGCCCAGATTTTCACAGAATGTCCAGACTTTTGCCTAATATTTTGGTCTGTTCCTCACAAAATTTGTGGTTTTCTGGCAAATCACTAGGATGATCAGATAATTGAAGTTACTAAATAATGACATGCATATGAGTTTCAAACTTCATAATCTTCAGAAAATGCATGCTTAGACAAATCCTCTTATTCTAGCAACTGTCTATGTTTATAAGGGCAACATTTAAAATCTGTCTCAATTTTTGGGCTTTTGTTTTCCCATTATATCAGGCATTGTCCATATTTTTTGTGCTAAGAGGTTGAGAGGTCTACTTCCCAGACAAGTAACAACCTTCTACTAGGAATGTTTTGGTGACATAAGTTAGGAGAAAATAAGGCAGAGCAAAGTAAAGGGGGAGGCTGTCAAATGCAGAGTGACATACTGTGAAGAGACAAAGTGAAGAGGAGCAGGGATAAGGGATTGAATAGTGTAACTAGGCAACATATGTTCATAGGTTCATACTAGGCTATCTGCCCGAGTATGGGATTATTTTATTTGTCTGTGTGCCTTTGCTGCAGTGACACTGGTAATCCCTGGAGTATATCTGGATCTCCCATCCATTGGTCAAGATTTCTGGCGGATCTAAATTGTATATTGTGAAACATATGCCTCATATCGATGGCGACTGGGTTTGACATGAGTGTTTTGTGAACCTCGAATAGAGTTGGAGTTCTTGAGACTGAATAGAGTTGAGTCAAGGAAGTTTGGGCCTTTTCCACTTGGGTTTGGAAACTTTATCTCTTTGGTGAGTGTGTTTGTGGCCTCTCCGTGGTGCAAGTATGGGTGATGGTATGAGCTTGGGACATTGTGCTCAATGATGAGTCTGATGGTGATGAGTATAGGAGACTATGACCTCCCTTGATCTAGATATGAGAATCCCTGTCGAGGGTCTTCCTAACTACAGAAGGCTAACCTCTGTACTCAGACTAGATGGGTCCTGAAGTGGATTGCCACTATTGACTCCTTAGGTCCTCTGTTGTTCTTTGAAGCTTTGTGGATTGCCTTTAGGCATTGTTGTTTAGGCCAACCTTGTTTTTCATTTTGAGTATTTAACTTTAGGCCTTTGGTCTGGCACTGGCCATTATGGTGTTTTTTTCTATTATCTTCTGTGAGATCTTTCTGAGGTGTTCTTTCTCAGATGTGTTTTCTGTAGGCGCCACTTTGCAGTCATCTGCAGCCTAAACTCCTGTGTTTGCTTGTACTTCCGAAAGTAGATGACAAACAACAGTGGTGGGCCCAACATGGCGCCAGCACACACCACTTGTGACAGGCTTTTGTCTCACAGGGCGCCAGCAACTCTGACCCTGTGGGTTCTGTCACTCAGCAGTTTTGCAACCCCATCTTGTGATGTATGGGTTAACATTTAAGCTGATGAGTTTTTCAATGACACTGAGATGGATCCAAAGTCTGGATTCCCCTATGTCTTTTATTTGCCGATCCATTCCTCTCTCCATGGCTTTGCAGATAAGGCTTGTCAAGCTAATAGACCATCAGCAGTTTTTTGCTTTGTGCTTGGAGCAGTTTTGGGGGAGAGGTTGGGGGTGGGTTGGGGCTGGGGCTTGGTTGGGATATCTCTGGCTTTTGGGGGGATTGGGGGGGCAGGGGGAGTTGCAGAACTTATGTTCATCATGTCTGGTTGTGAATGTCTCATCAATATCTTGATCACATCATTTTGATCTTATGATGGAGTCTGGTTTCAGGTTTCTCCCAGCTAGGTTATTAACTAATGATTGTCTTTTCTTTTCTTTCTTCTTTTTTTTTTCAAAAAATTTGCTTTGGAAATTTGCTGAGGCTTTTCTTTTTTTTACTTATAGTGATCAAGGGTGTCTTACCTTTTAAAGTTTTGCAATCTTGTAGTAGCTAGCTCACTTTTGTTGTGTTGTAGGTTTTTGTTGGCTGGGGTCACAGACGACTGACTTGCTGCTTTTACAAGAAAGAGTCTTTTTTTTGCTGGGATTGCCTTATCCATGCAGTCCTGCAGGTGCTGGTAGAAGGCATTTGTGATTCATTCTTCTTTCTGTGGTGAGGTTTATTTCAGGTGGGGATGAGGAGAGGACCAGCGGGGTGTCTGTGATCTAGTCTCAGCATCTCACCAGTGAGTGTTGTTGGTGTTTGTGCCATTGATGATGTGATGATGAGAAGTATTTTTTCCTCTCTTGGCTGGGTGGACCTGTTGTTCTATGGTTCCATTTTGTTTTGATGAATTTGAGCAGGAACTTTTGGGCTGTTTTGTGGCTGAGTAGTGTTCCCAGTCTATATTAGGGTAATTGAGTCACACCTAGTATGATGGTGTTGGTGATACATTTATTCCCTCTAGTGTTTTTTCAGAGGCCATGTGAGGGTTCCTGGTTTGTGAGGGTGGCCTGTAACAGGCACTATGGGGTGGCAAGAGCCTTTGCCAATATCCGGAACCCAGGGTGACAGGTGTTACTGTGACACTCAGTCTGGTGAGAGGACTATGGTGTGTCTGATCATGGTGTCACCTGGACTAGTGTGTGACTAGTTGTACTGTTTGCTGGTTGTGCCTTAGACTGTTGAGGTCTTGTGTGTTTTGGTGTTGTGTGGTGTGTTGCAGGTGTTGGGTGTGGTTTGTTTGTGGGTGTTGTTTGGCTTCTGCTTTGGTAGATTTTTTTTTGTTTTTTGCCCAAACCATGTCTTGTGTTTTTGTATATATGTGATTTTTGATGGTGTACTGGGGTAGATGGTACTGTCTATAGTGTGTGTGGTAACCTTCTCCTCCTGACTGGTCTTGCTTGCCAGTATGTTGTAGAGAGCTCCCAGCAGTTTGGCGTATAGTTGCATCTCTCATGCATTTGTGTTTTTTGTGGGGAGAGAGAGGGTTGTGTTGCCAATATTTCCCAATTTCTCTAGGATTCTAGCAGGAGGGGAGCAGCTGATCCTCGACATGCTAGAGCTAGAAGGACTAAACAAAAAAAGAAATTCAGGGTCGGTGGGTGAATGTGAAATGGGGTTGGGGGTTTGGGGTGCTATCTATATCTAGTGCAGTGCCAAAATTAGTAAGTTACATTGTAGGATGCTAGTTTAGTTTTAACAAATAGAGTAAACTCTACTTGGGAGTCAAGTAGAGAATCTTTTAGGTATTAGAGAAAGCGCTAGTGATGATCTAAGGTAAGATTGAAAAAAAAAAAAAAGATGCAAGCTGCAGTGAAGCTAGAAGATTAGATATGTAGTGTACTTTGAATTATTTTTTGTTTAAAAAGTGTTTTAAAAAGTGTTTAAAAAATGTTTTATGTAATACCTGCTGTATGATGCAGAGGTAAAACTTTGGAATATATGTACATTTTGTTAGAAACTGTTTTTGCACAGCTTTACTTTGCTTTGCATATGTGTAAGTATTTACAGGTCAGAAATATAAATCTTTATAATCTGCACATTCACCCCACCATAAGTTTCATATTGCTCATATTTTTTTCAATAAATGTTTAAAATTTTTGCAATCTTTATTCTTATGATTTAATTAAATACATTACTCCACCAAGTAAACACTCATTTTTTAAAACAATTAAGGCAACTGAGTTTCTTCCATTGTGCCCTTTGAAGCCTCATGATATCACATCAAAGAGCTGTTTTAATTTTCATTGATTATAACTCTAACAATTATCCATGAATATTTTTAGATGCCCTTAATACTGATATCAAATCTCTACTTAGATACTTTGATTTAAAAGCATAAATAAATATGAATTACTCATCATATCTAAGTAGTTGATCTTATCAGTGAAATTATTTTATACCCTATCAATTCTGTTAACATGCTTATGCAAACTGGTATATTCTTCCATAGCAACGGTTTCCAGTTTAACTCTCACCAAAACAGAAAAAAAAATATTACAACTTACGTTGTCCTATGTTTGATGTATTTTAATATTCATTGATTCTGATGTGGGAAGCCTGTTTTTTGTGAGAACAAATAAACATATTTTTGAAAAGCTATACTACTCTGTATTTTTGAAGTACTCAACCAATAAAAACTGAAGTGCTGTAGGAGAATGGTTTTATTGTTGTCAGTGTATATTAATTTAGATGACTTCCTTGAAAAGGTTAGTAGTTAATGGAACAGGAAAATAGGCTACAGATAAATAGAATTCAGCTCATTAATGATGTTTAGTGGACAGTTCAGTTCTAAAAAGTGTGAACTGAAGCTGGTAAAATAGGTATGCAAATCAGGGGTCATGATCAGTAGATGACATGAAGAGTTCAAATAAGATTATTAGAGAAATGAAGGAGAGTTACATTTATTTATTTAACATTTATCAACCAGGAAAGTCCGACTTGGAACAAAGCCAATTTTCAGTGGAGGCCCAGGGAGAAACACTCCAAACGCATGTCTTTGTAATGTGGGAGGAAACCAGAGCACCCAGAGGAAACACACATGAACGCAGGGAGGACATGCAGACTCCACACAGAAGGCACTCCAGCTGAGAATCAAACCAGAGAACCTCTTACTGTGAAGCAACAACGCTACTGCTGCACCATTGCGCTGTCCAAAAATGATGATTAGAAAGAGAGACTACACATTGTTGGCTATTATCACTATTTGGGATGTTAAAAGCGTAAGGCAAGCATGGATTTTAATAGCGTTCAGGCTAATTCATGGATCCAGAGGATTTATTTAATACCACTATAACAAGCTGTATAATTTTAGAGGAAGATTCTGATGAACTGCTTCCATAAGGATGAAAAAGCAATATATATTGAAGAAAAAGATCTGCATTTTCACTCTGTAGTAAACATGTTTAGAATTATCAAAATGTTCACTAGATTTAAAGACTTGGAAACTTATGACAGACTGATTGTAGACATGAATTTAAAGATTCTAGCAAGTACTATTAGTTATTATATTTTGAAGGACTGGCCAAGGACTTTTGTGCAGGATTTTATGTAGTAGACTCATCTGTAAATGCTGAATTTTATTTAGAAGAGTGGGTCAGTTTGGTGCACCTCTGAGCACATATAGGTCTCGTCTGTAACTGTGTCATTTTATAATAAAGAAGTCTCTGTTTTGTAAAAGCAGGTTTTGGGTATATTTGTGTAGGAGGAAGTCTCCACGCAAAAGTAATGAGAAGGGTACAGATGTATCCACTGCTGGTCTGGCTTCATTCATTTCATGCTATACAATGTGTCAAAAAATGTGATGGTCACTGTAGAGTTTTATATGTGAAGTACAAATAGTGCACATTGGTTGGCAGTTACTCTTAGGTACCTTATGTTTTTCACCACAGAATGCCAGTTAATTGGTTACTTTTTTGGGGGGATATTGTAGTGTGATTTGATGATCATAGATTTTTGACTTATTTGCAGTAACAAACAGGAGCCTTTCTGCCAGTGTAGGAAGGCAGTGAATACTGGGGTTGGTGTCCAGCAGCTGATGGAACAGTAGATGAACAAAATAGTAGAGTGCCAGCTGCATATTGGCACAGAGATATTCACTGGCACATGGTCTACATATTTTTTTTAAAAAAAAAGGAAAAAAGGAAAATCATACATGAAAAAAGAGTGAGCCTTGTGGAATATCATCTGGGACATTTTTAAAAGTGGAAATGGCTTTTCACTTCAAACTATTGTTGGTAATTGTTAGGTAACTTATAGATGAGCTTAGGTTTTTATACATTTAATTATGTTTGAGGGTTAATATTAGGATCTTAGATGGCATTTCCCGTGGGCTATAAGGCTGATAAGTGTTATGTGTGTGTGTGTGTGTGTGTGTGTGTGTGTGTGTGTGTGTGTGTACAGACATGAAAACATACTCTCTCTCACACACACACACACACACACACACACACACACACACACACACACATGCAGATACACACATACCCCATAAAGTCTCATTTATGCCCTTACTTTTTGTATTCATCATCATCATCATCATCATCATCATCACCAACCCCCTTTTTCCCATTTTCTACATGGATCTTGTCAACTATCACCATCCTTCTTTATCCAATGTCACTCTCCTACCTTCTTCAACACTCATACCTGACTGTTGCAGGTGTTTTCTCACACAATCCATTCACATCTTTGCTGGACATCCTCGTTTCCTCTTTCCTTCTTCCAGTTTGTTCCAAACACTTTATGGTGTTTCCGTATTCATGAAGGATACGCATACCTCTAGACTGGTAGTCCAACATAATGCATCTGAAATACTTCAAGTGAAGCTAACATTGGCTATGACACCGATTCAGGTCGCAGCCTGCTATAGGTCCCCAACCATGTCCCAAGACCCACACTCCACGTTCCTAAGCACCCTGGAGAATATTAGGGTCCAACCTAACACTGTCATACTGGGCGACTTCAACTACTCCTCCATTAACTGGGAAAACTACTCATGTACAAATACATTTGCCCGATGTTTCCTGGAATTTATTAATTCCAATGCCCTGGACCAGCTCATTCTTACCCCCACTAGAGGTAGCAACATCCTTGACCTGGTCATTACTAACATGGGTGACCATTGCTCTACACCAATATTCAGCTCCTCCCTGGTTAGATCCGACCACAAACTAATCACCTTGGAAATCCACCCCCCCCCACTGCAAAAGTAACCAACATGAAAAACTTCTCCAAAGCTGACATTGGGCTCCTAAAAACAGAGGTGGCTAACTTCATGGCACCCATGCAAATGGAGAATAGTTGCATGACCACCAAGTCATGCACCAATGCACTGTACGAACACGTACACAAATGCATGGATCTCACCATACCCAACAGAACCAAGACATTTGCCTCCAAAAAAAGGAAGCCAATCTGGTGGTCCCCTGCCATAAACAAACTCTACAACAGAAGGAGGAAACTGATGTGAAATAAGGTAAAGTTCCAAGACTGTCAAAACTCCTTTATCAGACTCAGCAAAAAGTTGAGATCCCTCATCAAATCCTCTAAAGCTAGCTATGAAAACAGAATTGCAGCAAATAGTAAAGACAACCACAAGGCCTTCTATAGTTATGTAAAGAATCTCCACGGTAATACCCATATTTGCTCTGAGCTACTGCACAATGGTACCTCATATACCGAGCCAACATATATTGTCAATATACTGGTCGACAGATTCAGTGCCAACTTTACCCCCCCCCAAAGGACCAATCACAATACCAGTATATTGCCAGGCACCTAGTATTACTGCTGCACAGGTTAAAACAGCACTGCCCAAGGCCAAGAATATGGGACCTAACAATATCCCTGGCTGTGTTTTACATGAACTACAGAGTGAACTGGCACCTCACCTGTATGCCCTGTTCAATCACAGCCTCACCTCAGGCTTTGTCCCTACCAAATGGTGCACTGCTACAGTCATCCCTCTCCACAAAGGAGGAGTGACTACAGACCCTGGGGACTATCGCCCCATTAGCCTGATGAGTCTGATATGCAAAGCTATGGAACACATCTTCATGGAACTAATAAACAATAATATAGGGAGTCTCCAAACTCTGGATCCTACACAGTTTGGTTTTGTGACGGGTAGATCATGCCTGCTCAACTGCTCACCAGAGCTGTGGATAAAGGCAAGATTGGTCATACAGTCTACCTTGATCTGGCCAAAGCCTTTGATACTATTCCCCATTCAGGAATCATAGAAAAACTCACTAAGCTAGGCATCAACCCCTATATCACTAGGTGGGTTGCAAACTGGCTCACAGATAGAACCCACAGTGTGAGAGTAGCTGACGCCAAGTCAGACTGCAGACCAGTCATGAGTGGAGTCCCATAGCGTTTTGGTCCTGGGTCCTCTCCTGTTTGGTATCTACTTCTCTGAAGTCCAGGCCAACATGAAAGGACTCTGGCTGACAAAGTTCACAGATGATTGCAAGTTGGGAGCTATTATTAACTCCCCAAGTGATTTTGACATCCTACAGAAAGGCCTCACTGAGACCAACGACTGATTGTCAGAACCATGGCCTTAAGTTCAATGCCAAAAAATGTGTTGTCATCCTCCCTTGGGAAAAACCCGGTTCCCTTGAATTACCACATCGATGGTAGTCCATTGAACACAGAAGGCATTATAAGAGATCTGGGAACACAGGATGACAGCAACCTCTCTTTTGACTACCACATTGCTACTGTGGTCAGAAAGTCCTTTTATGTGGCACATCTCATTACTAAGGGTTTTGCATCCAGGAAGACAGAGGTCATTGTCTCCCTCTACTCTTCCCTCATTAGGCCAATTATCGAGTACAATGCCCTATTTGGCATATACCTCACTAGATACCTGCAACAACTGGGGAGGCCACAAAAGTACCTCACAAAGAGGATCCTAGGCCTTAAATACTTGTCCTATATGGACAGACTCAAAAAACTTCGACGATTCTCTGTCTCATATCACCTACAAAGCCATGTCTGACCCAGCTCTGTTAGAAATGCTACATCTAAAGAAATACCAATCCCTCCACACCACACGATCCAGAGACCTCTACCTCATTACCACAATTAACAGAACATGCTGGGGGGAGAAGTTCATAACCCAGAGACTGCCCATGCTCTGGAATAGACTTCCCATACATGTCAAGCAGAGCACCTCATTGGCCCTCTTCAAGAGAAATCTTGATGAGTGAATGGGAAATAGAAAATTCACCCAGGGAATCACTCCAGTGGCTTTACTCAATAGAGGCACTGGGAACTAAGGTTGGGTGACACGATGCCAGGGTAATCCTATGGGCTAGGCTTGCAAAGGCTCCAGGGCCATTAGCCTAGTACACACCTATGAACCTATGAATCTATGAACATCTTCACCAGATTACCTTCTGCTTTTCTGCACATATGCCTGAACCATTGTAATCTGTTCTCTTTGACCTTCTCTTCAATTGGAGCTACTTTGGATTTATCCTGATGTCCTCATTTCTTCATCTGTTCCATAGTGTGCATCCTACCACCTGTCTCAGGCACTTTATCTCCATCACCTCTAGCTTCCAAAGATGCTCTTCCTTTACTGTCCAGGTTTCTGTACCATACAGTAGTACTGGTTGCACCACTGTTTTTTACACCTTACTTAGCATTCTTCTGTCATACACTATCCCTGACACTGTGCCAGTTGGCTGCAGCCCTTCTGATGCTAACTTTGACCTCCTCATTTAGAATTTCCCTCTCCTCAACCACCCCTCCCAGAGACTTGAAGGTGTTAACCTGTTATACTATTTTTACCTTCTATCTTAATTCTCAGCTTCTTCTGATTTCCCCCATTTGCTGCCATTACAGCTGTCTTATCTGTAAATATTTTTTCCCACATGCCTTTAGTTTTGCATTCCATCAACCTTATCCTTTGCTGAAGCTCTTGCTCAGATTCTTCCTGTAATACCACACTGTCTGCATACAACACCTTCGTTGATCTGTCCCCTCCAACCAGTTTTTATAATGTAGTACATCACCAGTATGAAAAGCAGTGGGCTCAGGGCTGAACCCTGATGCACACCCATTCCCAATGGAAATCACTCTGTGAGACCAAACACTGTTCATACCTGAGTCATTGGGGTCCTTGTACATAGCTTTTACTAATTCAACTAATGTTTCTGGGATTATGAACCACCACATGGCTGACAAAAATCAGCTTTCTTGGGAACTTGTCATATGCTTTCTTCATGTCTAGGAATGACCAGATGAACTATTTCCTCTTCTCTAGCTTCTTCTCAGCTATCTGTCTCACTGCAAACAGTGGGCCAATTGTGCCGCACCCTGATCTGAGTCTGAACTGCTTATCTCCCATCTTACTTTCTACTACTTTGCATATTCATTTATCCATCACCCTCTCCAAAACATTCATGCAGTGTGGCAGGAGTTTCATACCTCTGTAATGTCCACAGTTGTGAATATTCCTTTTGTTCTCATATACTGGCATTAGTATGCATATTCTCTAGTCATCTGGGATATGGCTTTCTCTCTACACTGCTATGAGTACCCTCGGCAGCCATTTGTCCTCTATCTCACCCAACATATTTATCATATCTGCTGTGACCTCATCTGAGCCTGCTGCTTTCCCTGACTTTATTTTCCTTAGTGCTCATCTTACTTCTTCTATGGTGGGCTCTTCCTCTTCTCTCATTGTAGGTTGTGTCTGGGGCAATACAGCTACTGTGGAGTTTTCTTCATTCAGATGCTGCTGGAAGTACTCCTTCTGTCTGCCTTTGATTTTCTTGGACTGGTGAGCAGGTTGTTGCTTGCATCCCTTATGAAGGGTGTCTGATAAATATCTTCTTTCTGTCTTTGCCTTACAAACTGATATTCTGTTTTTGGACCATATATTGAGTCACTTTGCAGAAGCTGGTCGACTGTCTCTGATGCCTTGTTCTTTGCTATCGCAACTCCTTTTTTAGCCTCTTTGTTAACCAACCAGTATTCTATTGTAGCCTAGTCCATCCTTTCTATCTGCCTCTTTTTCCTGCACTCCTTTCTTTTGATGATTTCCTGGACTTCTGCATTACACCACCAGCTTTCCTTATGTACCTTATTTACATTCCTGGCTCGGCCGCATATCAGTTCTGTAGTCCTCACACATGCTGTTTTGAGGCACTGCCATTCTTCTTCAACTCCACCTATTTCCTCCTCTTCCTGAGGTGCTAGAGCCCTGAGTAATTCATTGTACTACTGTGCTTTCTCACCAGTCAACTTCCAGGTCTTCAGCCTCATCTCTGCTGATCTTAGAGCCTTCTCTGACCACTGCTTGCAACTGATTGTGACAACCAGTAGTTTATGCTGTGGGCCAACTGTCTCACTGGGGATTACTTTGCAATCACTGATTCTACACCATTGCCCTTTCCTTATTAGGAGGAAGTCTACCTGAGTTGCATCTTGGCCACTTTTGTATATGATCTTGTGACTGTCACTCCTGAACCATGTGTTGGCTTCTGTTAATCCATTTGACAGAAGTCTGGAATGGTTTCTCCTTCTTTATTCCTGTTGCCCTACCCATGTGGATCCATGCAGTCCTCCTATTCTGTTCTGTCTGTCCCGATATGTGCATTCAGGTCACCCATTATCAACACTCATTCATTTTGTTCTGCTTTACATAGCAGGTTCTGCAACTGCCATCTGAATGTGTTTCTGCAACTACTGTCTGAATGTGTTCTTTTCTTCACTATCACAACCCTGCCTTGGGGCATCGGCTGAGATTATTAATATTGCCCTATCATTAGGCAGGGATCTGATTGCCATAATACTTTCTGTATTATTAAAATTTATTTTAGTATTAGGTTCCCTGATCTGGTTTTAGCTTCCCCCAGAAGTGTGTTACAGTTATAGATTTTTTTAATTAAACTGGATCATACATTGCCTTGCAGAGCAGGCAAAGGTCACCTTTGATTAATCTGTAAGAAACACAATATAGTGACAGTTCCTGAAGCTTTTCTGAGTAGCTTCAAGCTTTCAGCCTTTTTATGTTTCTTGTAATCAACATTATTTCTCATGTCTCGTGCAAAAGCTACAAAATGCAGTATTACATTCAATGATGAATCGGATCAGTGAGGTATAAAGTGACACAATGAACTTCCTGGAGTGTCTAGACATGCTCTTTAGGATTAGATATTCAACAAAAAAATGCCCTGACTTGTGTGGGGACACACAGATCAATGTTTAAATTGCTGTCTACCATTGTGTATTCTTTTGTGACTGGACATTTATTTTCTAATCATACTTTGTATCCTTTTCCCCAGGACTCATGGACACTACTAGTGTATTAGGTGTGTATTTTTGGTAAATGACTTGGAGAAATGAAACATTTATTTCTGAAGTAATTATGTTATTCAGTTTGCAGTCATCAGCATATCTGGTTATTTGTAGTACATTTCCACTTTTATGTCTGAAATGAATAGTCCAAAAATGTGGCCCCTGCATGACTGCCCTTGTGCTTTTGCATAACCAGTATCCTATCAATTGAACTGCACATTAGTTGACAGTAAATAATATTAATTTTCTCAGATATTCTCTTATGTGGGATCATGCTGAATGCCTTATAAAAGTCGATAAACAGTTGTGTACTGTTGGTCCTTTATCACATGCTGCTGTTACCTCTTTAAAGAATGCTGTATGATTTAATTGGCAAGATCTCCTCTTAAGAAACCCATACTATTCCATATCTATCAAAATGGTTCCCTTGTGCCACTTTGAATAAGCTTTATCATGACTCTGTCTGTAAGTTTTCATTGAATACTGATCAGACTGATGAATATAAAATTGTTTGAGTCATATTTGACCCTCCTTGTGAATTGGTATAACCTGTCACCATAGGTCTAAGAGCTGTCCACATGCAAACATTTTATTCAAGATAATTAGCACAGATTACTTCAGGGTGTCCTTCATTATTTATAGGAAACACGTAGAAATGTTACCTAGCTTGAGTATAAT
>NC_056744.1:652072081-652197081 GCF_019279795.1 Protopterus annectens | reverse complement strand
GTAAGTCAGTTTTTTTGGCCATTCAATCTCTGTATTAGACGACACACTGAAGTGTGAAAATGCTATAGCCAGCACTGTGATACCAGCCTGTGACAGGTTTATGCCAAGGCTCATTTATCACTGGAAAATGATTGAAAATGATGAATCTGCAGCCATATACCAGGGTACACTGTATGAATACATAGATGTCACAAACTGAGGCAGGGGGTGGCTGGTGAGTGTTCCAAGCTCGGATATGAAGTATAAGCAGAAACTAAAAAGTAAATGATCCTAAAATAACCAGTGGGAAAATATTAGCTTTTCTCATTATATTATGAAAAGCCTGTAGCATCTCTTTTTTCAGAGTATTAGAAATGCAATGCCAATATTTTCCTCAGTTGTGGTTAATACTTCTGCTTATTGCCATTACTGGTACATGAATCTGTATCATTTCTTTCTGTTGATCTTTTTCCACTTTTTGTCATATTTTTAAAGACCATTTTAAGAATCATTTGTTATATGCACTTTCACTTAATGGTTCTGTGCTAAGTGTTCTATTTCAGCCATCTTATTTACCTGATAAAGTTGCATCTATCATTGTTTGCTTATGTTTCTGTTATCTTGTACTATTTCTTCTTTCTTATTGCTTCACTCTTTAGTCATTATCTTGCAAACTGTGTTGAGTCTCTTCCCTACACATATTCACTACAGTCAGCCCTTAATAAAGCCACCCTTTCCCATGCATCATTTTGTAAGTAAATAAAGACCATAGGAACCTTTACCGGTATCTTAGCTTACCTCTTCTTGTTTCAGAAAATATCTAAACTAAGCATATGAATGCTATTATTTTCAGACTTTCTTCAGTCTCCTCTGGTCGAGTTGAAGGCATCACAGGAAAGTTGGTGGTACCATATGACAAATTATAGCCTTTAGCAATAGACGTTTCCTTCTTTTCTGACAATTTGCCTTGTGATTGCTGGGGATTACATGGCCTACCTGACATAACAGCAAGACATCAATGTATTACATGAGCTACAGGTGCTCAAGCAGTACTTCTTCATTTTTATGGGCAAAAAGATGCAAAGGTGACACACTAGCCCTATATATGATTGTATGTGACGTATTCTGAATACTGACCTGTATCTGCGGCTTTTGCTTGCTTCTATGTTAAGATGGTGATGGCTTGTTCCTGAATGATAATGATAACTGTGGGATACTGTCTTGGCATTCACTTTCACTGACCACAGTAGTCCAAAGAGCAGAAGGACCCCTCCAATCCCAATGCAGAAGAAGCTGACTGACCTCAGAAAGGCAGGGGAGTTGGAAGTAGTCTCAGCCCCAGCTCTTGTTTTGGCCTGGAATTTTTCTGGTGTCCCCATGCTTGCCTCTCCGTCACTCCACCAGGCAAAGCAAAGTGTTCCAGTCACCAACAGTATTGTCCCAGTAATTGTCACTCCATATCGGAATGAAGATGTCATTTTGAGGCTTGTCAAGAAAAAAATTATGAACCCGATTTAAGAAATAACTGAAGAATGTTGTTCAAAATTGCTGGCACTTGAATATCCTGTCAAGAAAATAAAGTGTTACACTTCAAAGCTGTTTTTTTTTTAATTCATGGCAAAAGTTTTGTGTCAAAACAACTAGCCCTGTTATAATAATCCAAATAATCATAAAAGTATTTCCCCCTGTGCTTTCCCTTCTTATCGCTTCTGTTATAAAAAAAACAGCAGACCAGTTAAAAGAAAAACTAAAATAGAAAAATGATGTCTAGGCCATCTGCCAGAACAAACAAGCTTCCAAAACCATGTACATTAATGGAATACATGAGACTAGACTGCTTGTAATATATGGAAATGTTGCACATTTCAGTTCCTGAGCCGTAATTTATTTATCTAAAATGTTTCAGAAACAAGAACTCAAGCAATGAGGTATAATGGGGCATGATGCCGTAAGAAAGAATTAATATAGTTTGTTTGTTGTAAAACTAAAAATTCACAGTTCAGAAACATGAATGCAAAGGTTAATATTTTCATTAGACAACATGCAAAACAATATAATACATGTGCGCTTAGAGAATTGTACAAAACCAAGCTAAAATGATGACCAGAAATACATAAGCAAAGTACTGAAAAATACTCTTGAAAAAATGATAACACAAAGTGCAAACAATACAGAATGGCGGTATATGATCGACAGCATTTTGGTTGTTTTCATCTCTTATGTTAAGTGGAGTAAGCATGCTGTTAGAAGCAGAATTTAAACAAAATCTCATGTATAACAAGGCAGTTTAAAAATGAATGCAAAGATATGTAAGGATGCAAGAATATGCAGTGATACAGACACACATGCATCACAGTCATGAATACATATATATATATATATATATATATATATATATGTGTGTGTGTGTGTGTGTGTGTGTGTGTATGTGCACACACGTGTGTATATATACACACACACACATATATATATATATATATATATATATATATATATATATATATATATATATATATATATCTATATATATGGGTTTACTTCATAATGTTGAAATCCCAGAAGATCGAAGATGACATCTTCAAAACGAAATCAGCAAAACCCCACTTCAGTGAAAGACTGGATCAATGAATATTTTCCCAGGGTAAGTAACCACTAACAGCAAACATCACGAAAATGAAACCGCACCATCCCCAACCCACCCAGGTTGGGGGCTATGCCCCCCACAACCCCCCCAACTAAATATACCAACTCCGAGATTGCACGACAGTTGGGAAAAGAGCAAAGTTCACCTTGTTGGCCAATAGGTTACTTACCCTGGGAATACATTCATCAATTGGGTCCTTCACTGAAATGATTTTTCACTGATTTCTTCTTGAAGATGTTGTCTTCCATCTTCTGCGATTTCGATATTTTCAGGTAGACCCATACATATATGCAAACATATACGTACACACACACACACACACACACACACACCGAATACACATGCACATGTATACGTGTGCATAGTTCCCTATCAAAAGTGTGAGACACATAATTACAACTCCCACAACTATGAAAAAAAATGTGATTACAAAAGAAATGCCGTGAATGTTGAAACCCACTGTTACACATCCTTGCTCACCCTAATACTGGGTGTTACACCCCACACCCTGCTACTAATATCTGAACAGTGAGTTTGCTGTAACTTGGAACTGGGGAGGATATGCAGACATACTGCAATCTTAGAATCAGAGTATATTTCCTATATTTACTCTATTTGGACTTTCAGCAGGAACTCTGAATGTGGATAACTTGTCACATAAAGTAAATATGAGAATATTATTGCTGTTTATAACAGTTTTTGTCTCTAACAGCTATTTTTAATTTATGCAGTAGATAGTTTAATTTTAGATCTAGTCTTCATATAGCAGTTTTGGTAACTCTGTTATACAAATATGGTACTATATATCATATGTTTTCCATAGAGGATATCCTGTCTACTGTCAGAAATTCAATGAAACATTTGATGACTGTTGTCCTAATTCAGTAATCTAAGTCCAGGTATTTGAAATTTGGTAAAAAAAAAAAAAAAAACACTAACAAAATAATAGGTTTCCATTGTCCAGCCACAAAATAGTTGGCATCCCAGAACTTCACCACACTGTGGAATATTTTCCATTTTATTTTCTTTGATGGAAGAGGAAACCACAGTTCTATGCTTCCCTGCTCATTCCTGGACTACCCTACTATACCAGAACCATTGCTGTTATCCCCTAGGTTCCTGCAACATACCTCCAGTGCCTGCAGAACATGTATGCAGTATAGTTAATATTTAATCATGAGCTACTGCAACTCTTTGGGCACCTGGAGAAGACAGTGACCCAAGTTCCAGAAGATAGATATTCCTCTCTCTGTGGCCTATCTCCCTGATGCTCCTGAATACCTTATTTTATTACTATTCATGTCATCACTCTCCTCTCAACTGTCATAAATCACACCTAACTTATCTTCTCATATCGGCAGTAAGTCCTCCCGTTCTTCTATAAATACCAAAGTTGTTGTGTCTTTCGGCTTTTCTCGGTTAGGGGTCGCCACAGCGGAACTCCGGTCCGCTAATGATTGGCAGTAGATTTTTACGTGCCGAGTTGCCAGCCCTGACGCACAACCTTCAACGAAGGTACGCCCATTCACGCATGTCTCCACACAGTAGACGCTCTAACTGAGAATCGCGCAGGACAACGTCTTACTGTGAGGCGACAATGCTACCACAGCACCACAACCGTAGCTCTTTATAAATACCAAAGTGAAAGGTTAAATTTAATTAGCTTGAGTTCTAGCTTTCTCAGACTTTGCTTCATACAGTATCAATAATCCAGAGTCTGACCATTTTTTTTGCCCTGAAAATTTTCAAAGGAAGTTTTTAAATATGACACATTGTAGTTTTCCTTTTTAATTTTAGGCAGTGAAGTTTTAAAATATTTGCACTTTCTTCCTGTCTAAAGGATATTTTTAAAACTTTATCTAATAAATTCTGAAAGTATGAAAATAATGGACTTTATTTTTTACAACCAACTTACTAATCTAATTTACTGATACAAATGAAAGCCAAGTGTTTACCAGAAGATAATAAATATCTGGTCACAGTTATTTGACAAAGGGATCACAGGAGCCAAGAACTGGAGTTTGTGTGGAATCCATGACAGTGTTTTACTGAAGCTGCAAACCTGAGATATTGGGTGGGATTCATCAACATTGTGACCCCATGGAGCAGGGATGGTATGCAGCAGAAATGCCATGCCACAGTCCTGTGTGATTATTAAAAAATGATAGACAGTGGGTTTGTATCCCAATGTGTACCCATAGTGCACTGTGCAGACACAACACATGCTAATAACCGGCCAAGAATCATATGTAATTCAGAGACACCACTTTAACTATGTATGGACTGGTCTCAAGCATGTAAGTTATGGAGCAAGAACAACTGATTGCACTGATGCCCTTCCCTGCTGATATATTGCTTAGCAGATAGAGCTGTGCAGGAAAAAAAATGCTTGTTGATGGCAGATGGGGTAGGTAAAAGTGCTACCACAACCTCACTGTCCACTCCCCCCCCCCACACAGTAATGCTGTTAAGCTCTTAGCAACAGAAGCTCTTAAAGCACTGAATACCCTCATACCCCCACAAAATGGCAATAACCCTAACTTCGCTGTCATGCCTGCTGATTGGAAAATATTTATGAATACCTGTGTGGGATGACAGTGGAACACAACAGAGCAGGGAAGAGCAATTGAGTGAGACATGTCAGACACTGGCATACATTAGCTATCTGCTGTTCATGTCTGTACTGTACTTTGATGTCACACAGCAATTCAGTTACCAGAATACATAGTTGCACTGAGTGCAGTAGTACATAGTGGTGTAGTATGGATTCTGGTGCACTCTTCAAAGCTATCTCCATTCATTTGTGTATGTCCTGTGATTACAATGATCCATGTGCATGAAATGCAGGAATTATAGGCGACATACTAAACAAAGTGGGCAGAATGCATTTATTCCACTGTCCATTGTGGTTATGAATAGACAGCTCATCATAATGTGTTCATTGAGGTGACAGCACATCAAAGAGATATGGATGTTAAACACAGAATATAGGCACATGGACACTATACTTTTATTCTACGAGAGCACGAGTGCTGTAAACTTAAACTTAATCAAATAAGTTGCATGTTACCTGAAAAATTATACACATGTTTTCTAAAGGGGCATAAAGGAGCAATATCTTGGCAGAGAGGTGTGGACCTGAAATGAGACCAGGGGCCGGCTGACTGCATTTGGAGTCACAAACAGTATACAAGGCATTATGGTGATGCCATCAGTAAAATGCATCTACAAGGTAGAGAATAAAGGGAAACAGAGTCAGGGACATGAGCTCTATGAATCCAAAATAGAGGATCACTCAGTCTGATATCAAGACTGAGATGTTATGAATTAAATATAGCCATATGGCCTTTACAGATGTAAAGAGAGAATATAGACAGCTATCTAGAGCCATAATATGAGGATATGGACTTTGTACTTTTCTCTTAAAGATCATGTGCAAATATGTGCAATCATTTTTTGTACATACTTACAGCCTTTCTCTTTTTTCTGTGATGGCAGGTTGGCTTGCAGCTCTACAAATCCAGTTTACTGGATATTCTGTTTCTTTTTGCTGTTATTTCCTACTTGCAAACTTTAACTTTCCACAAACTTAAGAGTGCAGTACTTCCTGTCTTTGTATCATCACATTTATCACTTTGATGTTACAAAGCTGGATCATTCCTGCACTTCCTGTATTAGCAGGCCAGGTCTCTTTCCTCTGTTTTTGTAAGTAAATATGTTAATGCTGCACTGAGCGCAGTATGTCCATTTATTAATGGAACAGGTTTAGCATTTTCTAGGCTTAATGAACTATAAACTGGAAAGTAATATCTAGCATTAGTGTCCAACTGTAAGCTGAGTGATTTACTAGAAAAGTTTTACAAGGGTGAGGCAAGGTAAAAATAAGAGGAAAACTTGCGGCTTGGCATAATTGTTAAGGCGTTTACCTTATAAGCACAAGGTGCAGTTTTTTTTTTCTCACACTTCAGCTAATTGGCTAGTCTTAAATTAGCCTAGCCCATTATTTACCTATAAGGAACATTAGGTTGTGGGAAGACATCATGGTTAAGCTGTTTACCTCAAAGACCCAAGGTACAGGGTTTAATTCTCATCTTTGAAAGGGGAAAGTGGATAGGCTTAAAATGGCCTACAACGGCAGCTAGCTTAGTACTTACCTATGAATTTATTAGTATAGTTCTGCAAAAATCATGGACAGATGAAAGGTAAGATTCATTCACATTAGTCCACATTGGAAAAATAGAGTTATAAGCTTTATGTTACACGTGATATGCTTGCGAGACAGTGAAGCAAAAGTAGCCGTAATATTTGTTTTCACATAAAAAGAACACCGAATGCTTGGGAGTTTGAAGACTGGATTAACCAACTATGTGCACCTAATCATAAAACTGAACATTAGATGAAGAAAGCAAGTAAAATACCCTAATCTGAAAATCCTCTCTCTGTGCACCTTTCTCCCTCCTGATGACTAGTTAACAAACTCTGCTGACCCTGACATGATGTCAGCACATCAGCAAGGAAGCAAAACTTCCCACAGAATAAGCAATGTTATGGCCATGGAGGGCATTTTTGGAAGATATCTTACTTAAAAAAAAAAAAGTGAGAAAGCAAACTTAAATGACAGAAAGACAGCTAAAGTAAACAACTACTGAGGAAGTACATTTTGAGACATAGCTGCAAGGGCTTGGGAGACCCAGAAAAATGGGATTTAAATACTTCTTCTTCTTTTGACTGGTCCTGTTAGGGGTCACCACAGCGGATCATCTGTTTCCATTTCTTCCTGTCCTCTGCATCTTGCTCTGTCACACCAAACATCTGCATGTCCTCTCTCACCACATCCATAAACCTTATCTTAGGCCTTCCTCTTTTCCTGTTACCTGGCAGCTTCATCCTTAGCATCTTTTTCCCAATATACTCTGCATCTCTCCTCAGCACATGTCCAAACCAACATAATCTTGCCTGTCTGGCTTTGTTTCCAAAGCTTCCAACCTGGGCTGACCCTCTAATATACTTATTCCTAATCCTGTCCACCCTCATCACACGTAGTGCAAATCTTAACATCTTTAACTCTGCCACGTCCTGCTCTGACTCCTGCCTTTTTGTCAATGCCACTGTCTCTAACCCATATAACATAGCTGGTCTCACTACCCTCTTGTAGACCTTCTCTTTCACTCTTATTGGTACTCGTCTGTCACAAATCACTCCTGACACTCTTCTCTATCCAAATACTATAAATAAATATAAATATATAATAAATATATATATATATATAAATATACAATGAGAAATCAAAGTCACTTGACTAAAGTTGGTAGGTTAAAGGTTAGTGGTCTGGTCTAAAAAAAAACTTATGGTGTCATAGTGCAGAAACAGATTTATGTTTTTTCAAACCCATGACTTATCATTGGGATGCAGTCTGTGATGGACACCTCAGGTAGCACCAAATTCCACATTCAGGAACTGTGATTTAAAGTACTTAGTTATTTGGTTATAGAAATGCAGTCTTTAACATGGTACAATAATAACTAGTGAATGCCAGGTAAATTCCATTACAGTGAGACAGAAATGGGAGAAAAGTTGGTTGACATTGAATTTGCATAATTCCTCAGTTACCAAGTTGCTGTTGCTTTTAGCATAACCTGCCTTCATTATACTGCAAATTACTTGTTGAAAAAAGTGCTTTACAACTGAAACAATGGGTATGACATGAATTAACACTGAAAACCAGAAAATTCCACAGAAAGTCCATTGGTATTGTGGGGAGTTGTAAAGAAACAAACAAATATGTTTCTCACCTTCTTCTTCTTCTTTCGGCTGCTCCCGTTAGGGGTCACTACAGCAGATCAACTATTTCCATTTCTTCCTGTCCTCTGCATCTTGCTCTGTCACACCAACCACCTGCATGTCCTCTCTCACCACATCCATAAACCTTATCTTAGGCCTTCCTCTTTTCCCATTACCTGGCAGCTTCATCCTTAGCATCTTTTTCCCAATATACTCTGCATCCCTCCTCAGCACATGTCCAAACCAACATATTCTTGCCTCTCTGGCTTTGTCTCCAAACCTTCCAACCTGGGCTGACCCTCTAATATACTTATTCCTAATCCTGTCCATCCTCGTCACACCCAGTGCAAATCTTAACATCTTCAGCTCTGCCACATCAAGCTCTGACTCCTGCCTTTTTGTCAATGCCACTGTCTCCAACCCATATAACATAGCTGGTCTCACTACCCTCTTGTAGACCTTCCCTTTCACTCTTACTGGTACTCGTCTGTCACAAATCACTCCTGACACTCTTCTCCACCCACTCCATCCTGCCTGTACTCTCTTCTTCACCTCTCTTCCACACTCACCATTACTCTGAACTGTTGATCCCAAGTACTTAAACTCATCCACCTTCGCCACCTCTACTCCCTGCATCCTCAATATTCATCTATCCTCCCTCTCATTCACACACATATATTCTGTCTTAGTCCTGCTGACCTTCATTCCTCTTCTCTCTAGAGCATATCTCTACCTCACCAGGGTCTCTGCAACCTGTTCCCTACTCTCACTACATATCACAATGTCATCTGCAAACATCATAGTCCACTGGGACTCCTGTCTGATCTCATCTGTCAACCTGTCCATCACCATTACAAATAAGAAACAGTTCAGAGCTGATCCTTGATGTAATCCCACCTCCACCTTAAACACATCCGTCACTCCCACCGCAGACCTCATCACTGTCACACTACCCTCATACATATCCTGTACCACTTTTACATACTTCTCTGACACTCCCGACTTCCTCATACAATACCACAACTCCTCTCTAGGCACCCTGTCATATGCTTTCTCTAAATCCACAAAGACACAATGCAACTCCTTCTGACCTTCTCTGTACTTCTCCATCAACACTCTCAGAGCAAACATTGCATCTGTAGTGCTCTTTCCTGACATGAAACCATACTGCTGATCACTAATCATCACCTCCCTTCTTAACCTAGCTTCCACTACTCTTTCCCATAACTTCATGCTGTGACTGATCAGTTTAATCCCTCTGTAGTTACTCCCACTCTGCAAATCACCCTTATTCTTAAAAATTGGTACCAAAACACTTTTTCTCCATTCCTCAGGCATCCTCTCACTTTCCAAGATTTCATTAAACAATCTAGTTAAAAACTCCACTGCTATTTCACCTAAACACCTCCATGCTTCCACAGGTATGTCATCTGGACCAACAGCCTTTCCATTCTTCATCCTCTTCATAGCTGTCCTTACTTCCTCCTTGCTAATCTACTGCACTTCATGATTCCCTATCTGCACATCATGCAACATTCTCTCCCTCTCATTGTCTTCATTCATCAACCCCTCAAAGTACTCTTTCCATCTGCTCAACACACTCTCCTTGCTTACGAGTACATTTCCCTCTTTATCCTTTATCACTCTTACCTGCTGCACATCTTTATTAGCTCGGTCCCTCTGTCTAGCCAATTGGTACAGGTCCTTTTCTCCTTCCTTAGTGTCCAACCTTTTATACAACTCTTCATACACCTTATCCTTAGCCTTCGCCACCTCTCTCTTTGCCATTAACCTCATCTCCTTATACTCTTGTCTACTTTCTTCATCTCTTTGACAATCCCACTTCTTCTTCATCAACCTCTTTCTCCATATACTATCCTGTACTTCCTCATTCCACCACCAGGTCTTCTTGTCCTCCTTCCTCTTTCCAGATGTCACACCAAGCAACTTTCTAGCCATCTCTCTTACTAGCTCTGCTGTAGTTACCCAGCTATTCGGTAACTCTTTGCTGCCACCCAGTGCCTGTCTTAACTCTTCCCTGAACATCACCTCACAATTACTCTTTTTCAATTTCCACCATTTGATCCTTGGTGCTGCCCTCACACTCATCCTCCTTTTCTTGATCACCAATGTCATCCTACAAACCACCATCCTATGCTGCCTAACTACATTTTCCCCTGCCACCACTTCACAGTCTCCAATCTCCTTCAGACTGGCCCTTCTACATAAGATATAATCCACCTGTGTGCATCTTCCTCCACTCTTGTATGTCACCCTATGCTCCTCCCTCTTGTTAAAATACGTATTCATCACAGCCATGTCCATCCTTTTCGCAAAATCCACTACCATCTGACCTTCTGCATTCCTTTGCTTAACACCATACCCATCACTTCCTCATCCCCTCTGTTCCCTTCACCAACATGCCCATTGAAATCTGCTCCAATCACCAGTCTCTTACCCTTGAGTACAGTCATCACCACTTCATCCAACTCACTCCAAAATTTTTCTTTCTCATCCATCGCACACCCAACTTGTGGAGCATATGCACTAACAACATTCATCATTACACCATCAATTTCCAGCTTCATAAACATCACTCTATCCGACACTCTTTTCACCTCCAAAACAATCGTAGCATACTGTTCCTTCAGGATAATGCTGACGCCATTTCTCCTCCCATCCAGACTGTGATAAAACAATTTGAAACCGCCTCTGATTCACCTAGCCTTGCTCCCCTTCCATCTGGTCTCTTGCACACACAATATACCAAGCTTCCTTCAGTGCATCATATCAGCTAGCTCTCTCCCTATACCAGTCATACTGCCAACATTCAAAGGTCCGACCATCACTATCACAGTCCTAGCCTTTACCTGCCTTCGGGCATGCCTTCCCCCTCTTCTCCTTCGGCCAACAGTAGCTCAATTTCTGCCAGCACCCTGTTGGCCAACAGTACTAGTGGCGGTCATTGTTAACCCGGGCCTTGACTGATCCGGTATGTATTTCTGGACTGTTGTCTGCATGTATAATTTGGCAAAATTTTACGCCGGATGCCCTTCCTGACGCAACTCTCCCCATTTGTCCGGGCTTGGGACTGGCACAAAGAAATGCACTGGTTTGTGCATCCCCATGTTTCTCACCTGAGTTAGAGAATGTAGAAAAGAACTGTATTACTTTACCTGATGGTAGACATGTTTACAAGTTATCATGTCTTGGTGGGAAAATTCTGTTAAATTCTTTGAATGTAAAACATAAGTTTGTGAAGGGACTGGAAAAAAGTTAGATGTGACTAGCTGTTGGCAGAATAACAATAATTACAACCCCTGAGGCAAAAGGCAGAGTACTGCTACATTAAGTACAGCACAGAGAAAGGGTGATTTTAGGGTGATTGTAATCCACAAAAGACCGATATTCACCCATCATCCCTCTCTCATTGGGAAAGAGCTGAATTTCTAACTAACAGTTATGCAAGATTTTCCCTACATATTTGTTTTGGACATCACTACAGACAAATGGGCTTTGTGATTATCAGTATTGCTCTGTGTTAAGCTAACTTACTTCCAAACTTTTAATCATCCAATAAATTTCTCTCTACAAGGAATATGTAGCCAACATATTTTCAGGATATCACAGACATGAAAAGAGAATATTATGTTTGTGGAAGTTCCAGGGTTACTTGAGTAACCGTCATAGATGCAGGAATTTCTTCCTTTCTGCTTTTTTCTTGTAACACATAGAAACAAGAACAAATAAACATAGATTTAGACATGTGGTTCTAACCAAGGAAAAGCAATTAAAATATACTTGTGGTACAACCTAATTAGAAAAAGATGTGTTCCACTGTGGCTTGCCTTTGGCCGAAGCTTGCATTACGAATGTTGCTAAAGATCTCTGAATAAATCTACTTGGTTGTCTAAAATGCCTAGCCCTACAGCTCAATGCAAGTAATCTTTTTAAAATAAAATGCAGTGATGTTACTTTAACTTATTTTAACTCCTGGCCTTCTCAGCCATGCGATTTGATAGTTACTCGACTAGTCCAAGTTTAGTCACCGTTTCATATTTATTTATTTTTTATAAACATGCCTATTTTCAGCAGCAGGACGATATGGCTTTGAACATTTATTATCCTTAGCATCTTTGCTTAGGCTATAACCTACTCTTAATAGAACACACTGTATCTCATTACTAAAAAAAATGTTTATTCTTCATACTTTTGTAAAGAAATGCTTAGCTTCCTCATTTCACATGCCATAAAAATTAAAATGTGAAATTATGGTAATATTACACACATGCAAAAGTCCAACATATAAAGAGCACATGAAATAGCAAGTCACAAACTGTAATCCCATCACGACTTCTAATTTTTGTGTTGATTATATGAATTCCTTGTGTTTTAACCACTGAAGCTGAAATGGGCAAAATAATAATGTTGTCTGATAGTCTAAGTAATTTGTGTAAATTAATATTTCTCAAATGACGAAGTCAGCCTTACAGTGAGGCCTCAGCCTCTTTCATTGGAAGCCTAGGCAAGTGTGAAAATACTGTGTAGTTAAAACATTAATTAGTTGCTAGAGTTTTTATGTGATGTTAGTTAAATGCAGAAGGATTATAGTTACTCAATATGGATGTCTGATTCCAAATCAATAGTAAAAGATGACATCATCCTCAACCACGTTTTCACATTTTTTTACATGGGGTCGGGGTGTTGCATTAACTGTCACCATCTATCTTGATTCAGTCCCACTCTCTGGGTCTATATTAAGTGATCGAACTTTTAAAAGTTCAAACGTCATATGGTCGACACCATATGATTGAACTTTTAAAAGTTCAAACATTTCAATGGATATCTCCGTACATTGCAGAATGGGAAGATTTCCCTTTCCTGCACTGCAGTCCGATCTCGGAGTTGGTATATCTGAAGAGCAGGGGGGTATGGGGCATGCAGGGGGGCTTTTATTAGATTTTCAAACTTTTAAAAGGCCGATCATATGGTGTCAACCATATGACGTTCGAACTTTAAAAAGTCCGATCATCTAATATAGATGTCCACTCTCCTACCTTCTTCGACAGTCATACCTGACTGTTGAAATTCTTCTTTCATATCCACCGCTTGGCTGCACATCATATCTACTCTTTGCTTCCTCACCAAACCATCTTTTACTTTCCTGGGCATATGATTGAACCACTGTAATCTGGGTCTACTTTGGTTTCTGCTCTGATGTCATTATTTCTGTGTCTGTCTCACAATGTGCATACTACCACTCATCTCAGGCACGTCATTTCCATCACCTCAAGCTTCCACAACTATTCTTCCTTCACTGCCCAGGTCGGTGTAACCTACAGAAGTAGTGGTCACACCACTGTTTTGTAGTCCTTACTCTTCAGCTTCTTTGGCATTCTTTTGTCACACACTACCCCTGACACTGTGTCAGCTGGCTGCAGCACAACTGCTAATAGCTTTGACCTCCTCATTTAGACTCCCCTACTTCTAATCTTCTCCTCCCTGATGCTTGAAGCTGTTAACCTGTTTTACTATTTCCCCTTCTATATCAGTTTTCATTTTCTTTTTATTTCCCCCATTTGCTGTCAGAATAAGTGTCTTGTTTGCACTCAGGTTTATTCCATGTGCCACCAGTTTTACATTCCAATCTGCTGTCATTTGATGAAGTTCTGTTTAGATTCTGCTTTTAGTGTCACTTCTATTGCATACATATGACAACATTACCAATATATCTGGTATATTACTATTTACACAACATTATGATGTTATATTAGCTGACCGTGTTAGGACTGTCTATATTTAATATTGTATAACATAGCATCTAATATCAAGTGTTTCACTAATATATTATACATTGTAGTTGAAACTTTACAGGTAATACTATTATTATTTTATATTATCTGAACAATGTATTTGACATTAGTATATATTCATATGTTATTAGGGACTTTGTTTTCTGTTCTCAGTATATGTCATTGCATCGGGATACAATTGATAGAACTTTCAAAGTCAGGTATATTGGGGTCTTATGTTGTAATTATGGCAAAAATCTGTAATGGTTTAAAAATAATGTTATGCTGTAGTATTGTCTTGGAAGGCCTCTATTTGACTATGATGATACATGTATTTGAATACTATTGTAAAATTTATAATTGGATTGGACTATACCATGCTTCCATTGGTTGGTGGGTTGTATAAATATTCATGAAATTTTGTGCATGACAAATGTTTTTTTACTGATGAAGGCTGGGTAGCCGAAACCATTTTGATTAGATTTTTGTGCACTTTTGTTGCATCTCATGCTTTAATAAATATCTACCTATTATTTAAGTGTCTATATGCTGTTTATGCTGGCCTCTGGAGTTTTATGATGTAATGGTTTGGCCGAGCATACTGTACCTGCGAGGCGTTTAGTTTCTGCTGTCTTGCTGGTGCCAGATGAAGATTTCCAGCCTAGTTGTTTTGTACTGAAATTTAAATACTTTGTAGCAAGTCCACCCAAACATTATTCTAACAATGAACTTCAAGCAGTTATAGTTACCCCTGGCCCCAGCGTCATTCCTGTCGGAATCGTGGACCAGCACTTCCTCAAAACTTCTCTGATTGAGATGGGTATCTTGAGACAGTGTAAGAATTGTCTCATGCTGTCTGAAAATCATCTATTGCTCAAAAAGAAACTTAATGTGTGAGAAATGTACATATATAATATCCCTGGAGGCAAAAATATCATACACAGTAAACTAAAACAATAACATTGTCAGCAGTACACTAGACATCAAACCTCTCCAAGGCCATCACAATACACATAATCCATCATATGCAGAGGTTCTAAAGACTAACTTGCCTAAACCTCAGAGACTTAACAAAACACAACACAGGCACAAAGCACATGCAGCATATTAAACCTACTTCTACACATAACACAAGGAGTCCCAAAGTCACAGATGCTGAGCCTCTAAGGCAGGCATTGACACAATCAAGCATTCTCGCTATAGGTGACGCCAGTGTAAGACATACAGATGTGGCTCTTACCAGGATGAGCAAGGAAAGTGTAAGAGTTAGTTGGTTGTCTGGTGCCAGGATCCGTCAGATCACACATACACTCAAGTCCTTGAATAACAAATACCAGCATGACTCTATCATAGTTCAAGTCAGAGTTAATGACTTGAGGTGTACCTACCTGGATTACATGAACAGAGACATGATGAAGCTCTCAGACTGTGTGTCCAAGGCAGATATGAGGCTAACATTGAGCAGCGTTATACCTTCTCCAAGGATGATGTAGTGGTATGAGCAAAAGATACCTGACTTCAATAATTGGCTTAGTTTCTGGTGTCATTCAAAGTGGGTCCAGTATTTGTCAGCCTGAAAGGATATGACTGACAGACCAAGCTGTTTCACCAGGGATGGCCTGCATCTGTCCCATCTTTGGTTTCAGTTATTGGCAAAAACATTGTCCACGCCATAGTGTCTTTTTTTAGGCAATGCCAAACTGATAAACCTACCAGCATAACAAAACAAGCAAAGGAAAATATGAAAGTGTTACTGATCAATGCTAGGAGCCTAAACGAGAAACTCTCCTCCTTACAAACCCTTCTCACCCCAGAAGACATTGATGTCTGTGTAGAGAATGAGACATAGTTTAAAACAGCAGAGAGCTGTGCAGGGCTATAATGCCTTCCACATGTTTAGACCAGCTACTGTGCAGGAGTGGAAAAAGGTGGAGCTGTATCAGTCTACATTCAGTAGAGACTCACATCAAGGCTGGTAAAGTAATATGATGCACTAGAGTTGGTTCATGTCCCAGTAATCATCAGAAAGGTCCCATGCCATATATTAGCTAGCTATAGAACTCCCTCTATCACAAAAAACACAATACCTATGTACAGGAACTAAAATCATTCAGTATTATATCCAGTACTATTTTCCTTGGTGACCTAAACTATCCAACTATAGACTGAGAAACCTACACCACCAATAGTCCACAAGAACAAAGTTTTTGGACTTTGTCAATATAAATACCCTGGAACAATTATTCAGAGTACCCACTAGGAGGAAAAAAATCTTGGATTTTGTCCTCACTAAAATGGGAGCATCTTGCACCATCCCTTGCATGTCTTTATCACTTGTTAGGTCTAAACATAAAGCAGTGTCTTTCAAAATTAAACTGAAACCAGAGATTCTTTCCACCCAAGGTACCTTTACAAATTTCTTTAAGACAAATTATATACTCCAAGTGATACATTGGCAAGCTTTAAATCCCCACCAAACCCAGTTAACTCCACTGAATATACAGAAATGTACACCAGCATACTATACCAGCATGTAAGTAGCTGCACAGATGCAGCTGTACACCATAGGAACAAGTGCAGGACAAACCCCGGAAACAAACACACATGATGGAATCATAATAATCAGCTAGCTTTATAATAACAGGAAAATAATTTTGACCAAAAGAAAAAAAGAGTAATTCCCAGAATGCCAGAGCCTTTGTCTATGAAGTAAACAAACAACCCAGGAGATTAATAAAATCCACTAAAGCAAAGTTTGAGGCTAAAATAGCTATGCACACCAAAGACAATCACAAGGCATTTTTAGTTATGTTCATAATCACAAAAGCACAATGCAGCAATGCGTTGCGCTGATTGTGAATGATGTTACCTACACTGAGGCTGAAGATATAGCTTACTTACTGGCCAATAAATTTAGCTCTAACTTTACCCCTCTCTCCCTCTCATCTGTCCCTCAAGGTATACCTAAAACTGTCTCAGCTCCAGCTATCACACAAGACCAAGTCCTAAGAGTGCCACCAAAAGCTAAAAATACTGCATTGATGGGGGTCCTGACAATATCCTTGGATGCATCTTAAATAGCATGAAGCATGATTTAGCTACACTCCTAACAATACTGTTCAGTTTCAGCCTCCATACAAGTTTTGTACCAAGTGAATGGAGAACAGCTACAATCATTCACATGGATAAGGGAAGACCTTCCACAGACACTGACAATTACAGACCTATAAGTCTGACTAGCCTCATATGGAAAGCCATGGAAACACTTAACATGGAATTAATCAAATCAAGACAGAAAATTTCCAAACACTAGACCAGTCTCAGTTTGGATTCATCAAGGGCAGGTCATTCTTATTCATCCTGGTGGAATTTTTGAAAAGGTCACCAAAGTAATGGATGAAGACAAAATGGTACACACCATATACCTTGACCTGGCCAAAGCTTTTGACACAATTCTCCACTCAGGCATAGTAGTAAAGTTAAATAAACTGGAATAAACCCTTATGTCACCCACTGGATTGCTAACTGGCTCACAGGATGCAGATAATCAAAATAAGGGTAGTTGCCTCCACAAAGAGACCAGTCATCAGTGGAGTCCCCCAGGGTTCTGGGTGGGAGCTCTTCTACCTGGCATCTACTTTTCTGAAGTAAAATCCAATACCAGACATCTCTGGCTGACTACGCTTGCAAATGACTGCAAGCTAGGAGCAGTCATTGAATCCCCACTGACTTAGCCATCCTGCAAGAAGGTTTATCTCAAATAGATAACTGGTGTCAAAATCATGGTGTGAAATTAAATGCCAAAAAATGCCTTATTGTATCCTTTGGGAATTCATCTAACTCAGCAAACTATCACATTGACAATACACCCCTAAGAACTGACCCAGTTGTTTGGGATTTAGGAACTTATGTGGCCAGTGACTTAACACTGGACCAACATGTGTCTATTGCTGTAAGAAGGTTCTTCTGTATTGCACAACTTATAAACAAAGAGATTGTGTCTTGATCTAGGGATGTCATTGCCCACCTTTACTCAGCCCTCATTAGCCCAGTCATGGAATATAATACCCCTTTTGGCATGCATCTGTCCAGACACGTGCAACAACTGGAATGCCCACAGAGATACCTTACTAAAAGGATACAAGGCCTAAACAACATGTCCTATGTGGACTGACTCAAAGCCCTGTTGCTATACTCGGTATCCTAAAGACGGCTAAGTGGTGACCTGTGTCTGGCATACAAGGTATCCTCTGATCCATTACTGATGTATTTACTGCACATCAGCAAGTCAAATGGCATCAGAAATACTCAGTCTAAGGCTCTAAACCTCTTCTGCAACATCAACAGAACGGTTTGGAGGAACAGATATATTTTTCAGAAGATACTATTACTATGGAACAGACTCCCCATCCACATAAAAGAAAGTTCATGCCTGTTCATTATCAAGTGCAAATTAGATCTATGAATGGGAAACAGAAAATTTATCCCAAGACTGCCTCTTATAGTACTAATAGACAGATGCAGCTTTATCCCCTCATATTATCTAAGGTAGGATCCCAGTTATTCTCATTAGGGTTAATATATAATTATTGACCATGGGATGGCTAAGGCCAATCTATAACCAAATAGGAAAGGTTATTCCAAGCACAAAAAGAGAAAATGGCTAGGCTTAAAAAGGTCCATAAGGGCAGCTAACATAGTACTTACCTATGAACCCATGAAACTTGATAATGAAAGCCCTGAAACTATGAAACTTTAAATGTGATTTAAACTAAGAAATAGCAAAAGTTTGAAAATTGCCGTTATGCATTTAAACAATTTTTTTGCAGGTGACAAGCCCTCTCAGCATCCTGTGGGGAGCTGCACCCCATACCCCTTGTTCTTAAATATACCAACTCCGAGACTGCTTGGAGAAGAGGGAATATTCCAAGAGAAAATACATATTTTCCCATAATCACATTTAAATTCTCACAGTTCCAAGGACTGCAGTTATGGCTCTTCATTATGTAAACAGAGAATAAGCATTCCCTTTGGGAGTTATAAGAACATTTACTCCCAGCTGGAAGAAAATACTTCTTTGTCCAATCAAGTCAGTAAATTTCCTCTAATTATGCATATCGTACGTCATCTAAAGTATAACAGTAGTTTTAGTATTATATTAGTTTGTGTTTGTTACTATTAAATAATTCACCTTCATGTTGTATAATAAGTATAACCTGTGCAATATCACTCAATTATGAAGTATAAGACTATGTATGACTGCTCACATTTTTTGTATTTATTGTGCTCATGTATGTGCAGAAATTATTTTATGTGCTTATTTTTAAGAGCTGTATCTTGTTGAGTTCTGTTGTAATGAGGCAAGTTGCAAAATGAATTGTCAAAATAAGAGTGAATGCTAAAAGTAAGAATGCAGGGACGTTTAAAGATATACAATGACTATGTTACAGTGTATGGATCTGAATTTAAGATGCTATGCCTCAAACTTTTACATTCTGTCCTTTAACCCTTCTGTTCATCATTTGGCACGTAACGGTTATGAAGAGCAGAAATGTTTACGGAGCCTACACACTGTCTGTAAATGATAAGAGTAACATTTTGCAGTTTACAGAAATCAGGCAGTGTGTTTCCATGTTTAAATCATTATTGGGTATGTCTGCTCAGTTTTCAGAAGTAATAAACCAAACCAGTGGTCTGAGTGCCCAAGATAAAAACTGGTAAACCTGAAGTAAGGCACACACGGAGCTCAACAAAATGGACAACTGCTTTAATGAACAAGCACAAAAACAATCCACAGCAAGCTAAATCACAGCAGCACAGCAGACCAAATGAAATTGCAAAGCACAAGCAACAGCACTGCTGTGGATTGTTTTTGTGCTTTTTCATTAAAGCAGTTGTCCGTTTTGCTGAGCTCCTGTGCCTTACTTCAGGTTTACCAGTTTTCAGAAGTCCATTTCTGTTTGATAGTATGACATCAGCTCCTTACTGAAATCTTCTGAGGATGTCATAAATCTGCTATAATAAAGTATGCCCAGCAGACACCAAAGTTTTATTTTAGCAAATCTAATTCCTTGTTTAAATGATGTAACAAGTATGCACTGAAAGGGCAGAAATCACTGTAAGGTGAACTGTTGCCACCAGTTTTCAACTCATAAAGATCATATTTTCCTGTAAACCGGCTTCCATCCTAAAATGTGGCCAGAAAACATACTTTCTGTTCTATTTACTTTGAATTAGTAAACTACTTTCAATAAACTAAATGCCCCTTGGTAAGGGAGAATCAATGAGTTTAACATTACTACATAAGAAAATACTAGGAGAGTATATCAGAAGAGATATGGGGAATATTTTTTCACATAAAGAGTAGTGTTTGATTGAAACAGCCTTTCTGAAAAGGTAGTGGATTGACTAACAGCAGAGAATTTATGCATATATTAAGAAAGATGTGCAATCTTTCCAAGCGTTAACAAAATGGTCCTTCTATATCTGTCATCACATTCTATGATTCTCTGTATCATATTAGGCAGTAAAAAAAAAGTTACAACTTGGCTGCATCTTGACTTGTTTTACCATATACGTTACATAGTTATTGCATTTTCCTGCTGTTTGTTGCAAAAAAAGAAAAAAAACAAAAAAAGTATCCTTGTTTCCCATCTTTCCTGACCTAGAGTAGTCCAAATACAGGCTTTGCTGTATTCTGGACTTTTGGAAAGTTCCTGTGTTGCCCATTTCCTTTCTTGGATAAAGGGAGGCTTCTTTGTTCACCAGTGGCAGTGGGGAGCTTAGAGCAGCCTATCTATCCCTGGAGGAGTGTTCCCAGCACAAGAATCTGATAGTCTATTGGCCATTTTGGGCCAATTTCAAGCTCTTTCAAGTCTCCCTGTATAAAACCCGCTTTGACGCGGTTTTTGCACTTGTTACTACTCAGCCAAGCTCCTCGTGGTCCTGCAGAGTGGTGCTAGCAGCAGATAGGCTAAAAGAGCGACTGCTAACCTGATAAAAGTGTTTTTTTTTCCTGCTACTACCTGGGCGACTGTCCGATCTAGCTAAACTGCAAGAATTTCTGCTTCTTGAACTGTTTTAAACTGTTTAAAGTTGTTTTTGCACCTGCACTTTTAAAGTTTGTCCTGTTTGTTGCATTTACCTGTTGAGGCTACACACTCAAGTGCGTTAGCCTGTGTTACATATTTATTGCATTTTCCTGCTGTTTGTTGCAAAAAAGAAAAAAAAAATTATCCTTGTTTCCCGTCTTTCCTGACCTAGAGTAGTCCAAATACAGGCTTTGCTGTATTCTGGACTTTTGGAAAGTTCCTGTGTTGCCCATTTCCTTTCTTGGATAAAGGGAGGCTTCTTTGTTCACCAGTGGCAGTGGGGAGCTTAGAACAGCCTATCTATCCCTGGAGGAGTGTTCCCAGCTCAAGAATCTGGTAGTCTATTGGCTGTTTTGGGCCAATTTCTAGCTCTTTCAAGTCTTCCTGTATAAAACCCACTTTGGCGCGGCTTTACGCAATTTTGCGCATAGTGCAGCATCGGGCAGCTCTGCTTAATTGGGTTTAAACCATTCTCGGCTCCACAAAGTCTGCTCTTTACTTTTTTCCCTTAGAACTGATCTAGTTCTCATAATAAAAACCCTATTCCTACTCTAAAGCCTGGCACTTGCTCACTAAAGCAATTATATAAGTCAGCACTAAAAAATTAAAAGCACTACACCCTCACAAACACCCCTTGAGTACCTTGTTCCCCATTGGCCCTTATTTTCAATTATAAAGGAATTCCCAATACTATTCTAGTATGTCCAAAGGTCAGTTGTCAATCTCCTCTCCGGTCCAGCTGGTGAATCTGGGAATCTTGAGGCAATGTTACAACTGCCTCATGTACACAGACAACCCTGTCCTCCTCCCAACAAATTCCAACACATGTGAGAGATGCAACCATATAGCCAAACTGGAGGCTAAGCTCTCTCAACTCAGTACTGGCGTAACCAGTCAGGAGGAGAAGGAAACCACACTCACTACAATTCCAGTCTCACATAGACCTACCACTACAGCAAACCAAACACATAAAACACAAAAACATACTCGGAGGCTCTAAATAAAAATCTGCTTAAGCAGCAGAGACCTCCAAAGCAGACACCCAAGCAACCGCTACCCCAAAACAAAACACGTGCAACACATAGCTCACAAAGCCAGTGTGCCGAACAGTCACAGCCCTTAAGGCTAAACAACACACCTGATACACTTGTAATAGGTGACTCTATCATCAGGCACACTGACGTCCCACTCACCAGGCTGAACAAGGAGAAGGTCACGGTGAGCTGCCTGTCGGGTGCTAGGATCCGCCACATAACACAAGCACTGAGGTCACTCCAAAGCAAGTATAAATATGACTCAGTCATTGTCCATGCTGGTGTGAATGACCTGAGACGTACCTCCCTGGACTACATGAAAAGAGACATAGAGGAGCTCTCTGAGCATGTAGCCCAGGCCGGTATGACCCTGACCTTGAGTAGCATCTTACCCTCACCAAGAATGATGCCACAATATGAAGACAAGATGATCAATTTCAACAATTGGCTTAAGTATTGGTGTCATTCAAAGGGATCCAATGCCTGTCAGCCTGGGATGACATGCTCGACAAGCCACGATGCTTCACTAGGGATGGCTTGCACCTGTCACCGCTGGGCTTTTGGATATTGGCAAAGGCTCTTGCCACCCACATAGTGCCTTTTTTAGGCAAGGCTCAAAAGACAAACCCACCTCCATAGGTATCACAAGGGATAAGAAACTAAGAGTAATGCTACTCAATGCCAGAAGTATAAACCTCAAGATGCACGCACTCAAAACTCTCCTTAAGCATGGAGAACATTGATATCTGTGCAGTAACAGAAACCTGGTTCAAGGCTCCCGAGAGCACCCCAGCACTACCAGGTTATACCTCATACCATGCTTTTTGGCCCCAAAACCTGGACCGAACCACAAAAGGAGGTGGAGTATCAATATTCGTCAAATATACCCACACCTCCAGGTTGGTTGCACAGCACGAAGCATCAGAGACTATCCATGTGCAACTAACTGTGGGTAAAACTGCCTTCCAGTTTATAGCCTGCTACAGACCACCCTCCCAAACCCAGGAACCCCACTCGGCCTTCCTGAGAACACTGGAAAATATGAAGGTCTCTCCAAACACCATTATATTGGGCGACTTCAACTACCCAAACATAGACTGGGAGCATTACTCTAGCTCCAACACCCTAGCCCAAAGGTTCCTAGAATTTATAAACTCAGATGCTATGGAACAACTTGTTACCACTCCCACAAGAGGGGAAAATATACTGGACCTGATCATCACCAACATGGGGGCTCTATGCTCCAGACCAGAATTGTATCCCTCACTGGTAAGATCAGACCATAAACTAATCTCACTGGAAATTCACATTCCGACCCCACCCCCTGCCCAGAAAACCACAGTGAAAAACTTCTCTAAAGCAAATTTCACACTCCTCAAAACCGAGGTGGAATCCTTCAAAGCCCCCGGGCCTGTGGAAAATATGGCCCAGACCGCAGAATCCTTTATAAACGCATTCTATGAACACCTTCAGGAATCCATGGATCATGCAATCCCAAATAAAACCAAGACCCAATCCTCCAAAGGCAGGCGTCCTGTCTGGTGGACCCCAGCCATAAACAAACTATACAATAGAAGGAGGAAGCTACTACATGATAGAGCAAAATCCCAAAAAGGGAAGGCATCTCTGATCAGTATTAGCAAAAAACTACGGGCACTCATAAAATCGTCTAATGCCAGCTTCGAGAGAAAAATTGCACAGGACACTAAGGATAATCACAAGGCTTTCTTTAGTTATGTTAGGAACCTGGGTGGGAATTCCCAGATATGCTCAGAATTAGTCCAAAATGTCAAAAAATACACCGAACCCACAGACATTGCCAACATCCTAGCTGACAGGTTCAGCACAAACTTCTCCCCCCCCTCCCCACCAAAAGGGCAAATATCTATCCCAGCAGAGTGCTGCCCCCTGACATCTCAGATGTTCAGGTAAGAGCCGCCCTCTCCAAAGCAAAAAACACAGCATCAATGGGACCAGACGGTGTCCCGGGCTGCGTCCTACATGAACTCCAAGAAGAGCTAAACCCAAACATAAAACTACTGTTCAGTCTCAGCCTTACTACAGGATATGTACCCAAAGAGTGGCGTACAGCAACAGTGGTCCTTCTCCACAATGGTGGTGTCTCAATGGATACTGGAAACTATCGCCCCATAAGCCTGACTGGCTTGGTCTGCAAAGCTATGGAAAGGATCATCATGGACCTCATAAATAAAGATATTGGGGACCTACAGACACTGGATCCTACCCAGTTCGGCTTTGTTAAGGGCAGATCCTGCCTCTTAAACCTGGTTGATTTCTTTGAAACAGTCACCAAGGCCATTGATGAGGGGAAGGTGGTCCACACAGCCTACCTGGACCTCGCAAAAGCCTTCGATACAATACCCCACTCGGGCATTATAGATAAGGTCACCAGCTTAAATATAAACCCCTATGTCACTAGATGGGTTAAAAACTGGCTCAAGGACAGAACCCACATGGTTAGAATTGCTGGAGCCATGTCAGACTCCAAACCAGTTACAAGTGGCATCCCACAAGGCTCAATCCTGGGACCTCTCTTGTTCCATATATATTTCTTGGAGGTACAGGCCAACACGGAAGGACTGTGGGTGACCAAGTTCGCAGATGACTGCAAACTAGGCACCATAATCGACTCTCCAGCCGACACAAGCATCCTACAAAAGGGCCTCATAGAAACAGACAACTGGTGCCAGAGCCATGGCCTCAAGCTAAATGCCAAAAAGTGTATAGTCATCCCCTTTGGCAAAAACAAAGTGCCCACAGATTACTACATAGGTGGTAATCCATTAAGTATGGAAGAAGTAATTAGGGACCTGGGGACCCAAGTTGATAGCAATCTCTCATTTGAAAACCATGTGGCCAAAGTGGTTAGAAAAACATATTATATAGCCCACCTAATCATGAAGGGATTCACATCTAGATCAGGGGAGGTCATCATGCCTCTTTACTCATCCCTCATCAGGCCCATAATTGAGTACAATGCCCCTTTTGGGATGTACCTTACCAGACACCTGCAGCAACTGGAAAGATCCCAGAAGTACCTCACCAAGAGGATCAAAGGGCTCAAACAGATGCCATATGCCCAGTTAAAGAAACTCCAGGTCTACTCAGTGGCATACCGCCTGCTCAGAGGCGATCTGTGCCTGACGTATAAAGCCATGTCCCACCCGAAATTAATGGACATGCTGCACCTCAGAAAATCCAAATCCCATCGAGCTACGCTCTCGAGAGACTAGAACCTCAGCACTGAAATAAATAGGACATGCTGGAGGGACAGATTCATAACCCAGAGGCTCCCTTCACTCTGGAATAAAATCCCAGTCCAGGTTAGGCAGAATCCCTCATTGACTCTCTTCAAGAGGAATCTTGATGAGTGGATGGGAGATCGTAGGTTTACCCCGGGTATCACTTCTTTGTCACTGTTAGACAGATGCACGGTATACTAACCTCGAAAAATGGCATAGCAAAATTCATTTAAAATGGGTGAACCTATATATATATATATATATATATATATATATATATATATATATATATATATATATATGTGTGTGTGTGTGTGTGTGTGTACCTTTTCTTCACATGGATAGATCACTTTTTTTATAGAATCATGCAGTTTGCAGCTGACAGCCTCCGCACTTGTGAAAGCCAGTAATAGCTTATGGATGTATTAATATGCCAGTGATGAAAACTCACACTAATTCATGGAGGAAAATGTACTATTCTGAGCTTATCTGATTTTGCAGACTTTTAAAACAGTAAAAAAAGGAATACATTATTTATTCTGTACTTGAAAAATAATTTCTGGTTGGTTTTTAAGGTAGGATAAACAGAAGTGGACATCACCCAAGGGACTCTGCACCAGGTTTACTTGAAAATAATTGGCATCAGTACTGGCATCAACCCCCTTTTTCCGTTTGTGTACATGGAGTTGGGGTGTCACATCAACAGTGGCCCTCACCTAGAGCTTATGGTCACACCTCTCATATCTCATTTAATTGATATACAATTATTCAAGGCTAAAACATCTAAAAATTTGAGAGATCACTACTCAAAGCAGTGACATTCCCCTAGACAGAAAAATACAAATGAGTGACACACAAATGACTGACAGAAACTGACAGCACAAATGGTTGACTATGCAGTTGAGTGAATCACATTTGTTTGGATTCATGCTTTATATAGTGTAGATATATAGGAGTGTGCAGGAAAACTAATGTTTGACTGAGAAAATGCTGTTTGTGACAATGTGCAAGATTCTGGTATGGAAGGTAGTGGTGTGTGTGTGTGTGTGTGTGTGTGTGTGTGTGTGTGTGTGTGTGTGTGTGTGTGTGTGTGCGTGTGTGTGCGCTTGCATGCTTGTGTGTGTATTTGTGCATTGTGCATCTGTTTATGGTGTGTGTGTGTGTGTGTGTGTGTGTGTGTGTGTGTACATGTATATATATATATATATATATATATATATATATATATATATATATATATATCTATACAGATCTATATATATTTATATGTATATATATATATATATATATATATATATATATATATATATATATATATATATATATATGTATCTTCACAAACACATATATAACAACACTCAAAATAATGCTATACTGCTTTTATTGAGGGGAAAAAGTTCACATCTCTGCAGACCATAGTTTCACCTTTCCAACTTTATCAATGCATTTCAAATGCAGTGCTTCTGTTCACATGACCAACACTTCCCTAATTAATAAAAATATCAAGATATAACCATTTGTCTTAGTCATTTAATACACTTCATTTAGTAAACATATTTAACAAACATAATATTGTAAATTGACTTCATGCATTACAAAAGAAACATTAATAATACTCAATATTGTAATAGCAAAATGTACCATTCAGACTGCTAGATGTAAAATTCCCCACCCATTGAATCAGCAGGTCAGATTACAAGTCATTGTGTAAAAAAGTGCACACACTTGCACATTTATATATGATACACACACACACACACACACACAAAATATTGAATGAAGCAACTGAACATCTTGATGGAACTCTGTTGCACAGCTTATGTACCATTTACTTTTCTGTGTATGATTTTCTTTTAAATGCTTATCACTTTTATAACTTATAAGACTGTGGCGTCTAACTGTTACCACTTAAGCTGCTGCTTTTTCTGTGTTACTGTTTGCAGTTTTACAGAATAGGAACATGATGATTTTCTTTGTTTTGAAATGTAATGACTGAACACATCCTTCATTCCATTCTGTTTACTGATGAATATCTTTTTCACAGAACTTTTTTTTTCTTTCTTCAAACTGCCTTTTGAGTAAAAGTAGACAATATAAATAAAATCGTACTCTAGCTTCTGTTTGCTTGTACATATAATTTGATAGCTAATAAGCTGACAGCTATGACACACAAATCACTATTGTGACAATCCTCTTTATGTAATCATATGTTATATATACGATTCTAAAAGATGAAGGGGTTTTAGCGGTAATAATGTTAGTATTTTATATAACACTACATTTATGTTTAGGTTAGAGACTGTGTGTGTGTGTGTGTGTGTGCGTGTGTGTGTGTATGTAAGTGTGCATGTGTGTGATGTAATTTAATTTTACAAAAATATGTATTATTTTTAGATACACTGTATATTGGATCAATAAAAGTATAATTCCAAAAATATATAATAAATACTTCTCTTACTGGATGAGTAACTGTAAGTTCACCCTTGTTTTTCACCCCTGCTCATCATGGATCGGGTAGGAAACATGTAAATGTCCCAACATATCCTTGTTTGGTAAATCTCTAGGTTATTCTTATGCAAAATATGCAGGCTAGAAACTACCATGGGAATGTAAGGATACTCTTTTCTCAGATCAATGGCCTAGTAAGTGCCTATGAACCTATGCTTCCCTGCCCTGGAAAGCATCACGGTTCCACTGGTGTTAGGTTTACTCTTGCTGGCCCTTGAAAATCCGGGGGAGGGGGTGTAAGTCTTGCACTGGTCGTACCCATATCAGAAGCAGGTCTCCAAGGTGAACAGCTTCTGGCATGTTAGAACAATGTAGGTATGGGAAGCTGGCAAGTCAGATCCATAACTTTGGGATAAGGATTGGCTCTAAGGGCTCGGTTGGTTGGATTGGACATGAAGTGGGGCTGGGCGCATGCCGCGGCTGGACAAGGCATCGCCTCCTCACTGTGCTCCCCCTCCTGGGGGCCCAGGGGGACAGCAGTGGTGACTCTGGATGTGCGCCAGGCCCTTCCTGTGGATCACCCGGGCTGTGGCAGGTGCCGGTCCCGACCAGCATCCCACATCATCCAGCAGCTAGCAGCTGACATAGAACTGGTGCGGACCGGGGGAATCTGACAGTTTAATTAAAACAAAGCATTCCGAAGGCCCGAGATGGGTATTGATGTTATGTGATTTCTGCCCAGTGCTCTGAATGTCAAAGTGAAAAAATTCAATGAAGCTTGGGTAAATGGCCGGAGGAACTATGACTCTCTTAAGGTAGCCAAATGCCTCATCATTTAATTAGTAATGCACATGAATGGATGAATGAGATACTACTGTCTCTATCTATTATCTAGCAAAACCACAGCTAAGGGAACGGGCTTGGCAGAGTCAGTAGGGAAAGAAGACCCTTTTGAGCTTGACTCTAGTCTGGCACTGTGAATCACCATTCAAGGACAATTGACATACAAAATGTCTCTAACAAATCTGCCATGGCTTAGAACCGCCCTCATTTTATATAAAAGCAAATTACATAATTGTTGTCATAATGATCAATTAACCCAATATGCAATAATGTCTCCTCTATCTCATGGACAGCATTACCTGACTGCTTAAAGGAATAGTATTATGCACATATTATTCATATCACGCAATGGCTTTGGCAATACTTTGAAGACAAAATACTTAAAATATCACAGTTCAAAACCCTGGATTTTGAACTTAAATGGAGGAGCTCTTTGACAATACATCCAACTACAGGATGAAGTTTGGATCTATGTTACTGACAGCTTAACAGGCAGGAAAATGTTAGGGTTGAATGGAGGACAAGAGGCCACAAACATCATTAATAAGGCCATAAGTAACCCATTCAATGACAATATAGTACAGTGTCACTATGTTCTGAAAACTAATCAGAGATTCCTGTTTTACTATTTTACAGATGAACACTACATTTGCCATAACAGATTCTGGCAATGGAGCCTCTTTTTGTTAATGAAAGGCATTAACAGTTTGGATAGATGTTATGGGAGCAATAGAAACAGTATGCATTTCCTTCTGAAACTCTACACCTAGTTTGCCTGATCTTAATACTGTTTTGAATTAACAATGCCTTGTTTTTATAATATCTTATAGCACCGTCATGCTCACTTCTTTCAACTATAATGTATTTAGAACCAAACATTTTAGTGGTTTCTGAGTTTCTTTTATGAGATTATTTTCTACTGCTGAGAGTCCAGGTAATGTAATTAGTTAACCTGCTCAGGTAATAACTCTTCACTATTAATTTCAATTGTAACACTAACTTTGCTGTTAGAATCTTTACACCCTACTGCATTGCATTTATGTTACTTCCAGTGTTTTCTCTTTCATTAATAGAATTTTATCATTTTGCATTTCTATTTTATTTTCAGCATTTACTCTTGGTTTCTTAGTTTAAGACACTCCTCCTTCAACTTTACGAAGACATACGTGTGGAGCATTTCTCTCCAGGCCTCCACTGAAAATTGGCTTCTTTCCATGTCGGATTTTCCCGGTAAACAAATATTAAATAAATAAATAAATCATGATGGTGCTGGTGGATGCTCTCTTACTGTGAACATATAAGGTGTTATCCACAATGATGCTGGTGGATGGTCTCTTATTGTGAACATATAAGGTGTTATCCACAATTATGCTAGTGGATGGTCTCTTATTGTGAACATATAAGCTGTTATCCACAATGATGCTGGTGGATGCTCTCTTATTGTGGGCATATAAGGTGTTATCCACAATGATGCTGGTGGATGCTCTCTTATTGTGAACATATAAGCTGTTATCCACAATGATGCTGATGGATGCTTTCTTATTGTGAACATATAAGTTAATGACTGATCTCAGTTCTTATAATTTACTTTGATTACTTTTCTTTGCATGGATTTCAATTTTTTAATCTCACTACTAAACCACCAGTCTGTGGAAGGTAAAATGATTTTTATGTTCATAACCTGAAAACACTAGCATAATTGCTGCAACCATGAGCATTAAGGGTATACATTGGACAGTAAATAGATTTTTAGAAATACTCCCTCTAGAAGATAAAGGCACCTATTCCCTGGCAATGACCAAAATATTTTGGTACCTTTTGCTACATTTTACCCATAGACCAGAAATGTCCACAGCAATGCTTAAAATAGGCAATGGAGTACATGACTGTGCAAGTTTCACATTTAAAATCCTGAAATGCTTTGGCCCTATTAACTGGTATATATTTTCTTCTTTTCTTCATCTTTATTCTTACCCGCCATGTATTAGAGATTATTGTTTTGTTCATGTAAGGCTAAGAAGGTGGATCGACTTGTTCTTTATCATGTCCCACTATCAGTTCTGTGGTATCCCTTACTCTCACCATGTTATCTATTGAGTATTTTTATAATTAATATGGCCCACCTCTAAGACTACTAAATTTGGATCAATTTCTTCACCTTCTTGTTTCAATTTGAAGATTAAACTTCTACATCACTCAAACATTGCTATATTTGTCTTCCTCTGCAAATATTAGTTCTTAACAAAAACATTTCTTTATTTTTTTCTCCTTCACTCCCACGTAAATGTTGCATAGAGTCCCACTCCCCCATTACATGAGTTTTCTGCTTATACTGACAGAAGTGGGTCTAGGTCTGTGACCAGACTGAGTTTCTTCCTCTTTTACTACACTTGTAAGTTATTTCTTATTGTTAAGATTCCTGTTTTAATACATACCTGATGCTTAGAATTCTCTACATTCAGAGATCTCTAAATCAGTTTGATAGAATGTGTGCAATTCTGCACAGGCTCTGCATTTTTCAAACCACCGAACATCCTTTCTTTGGACTGTACCCCTTTATTAAGAGACTACTTCTCTTCATTTCCAATAGTTAGCTCTGTTCACTGCTTTCAGGCTGTAATGCTTTATTTGTAATTCCTTTTCTTTTACTGGTTATTTTCCTGCAGGCTGCTCTGCCATAGGACATAAATCTGCCTCTGGTTCATGCAGTTCTGCTTCAGTACCTATATCTGCTGCATTATCTGAAATTTCATTAAGCAATTTTCTTCTTTCATGTCTAAACTTGCATTGTTCTTACATTTTAAAAGGGTCTGTATTGAAACATCAAAATCCACTAATTTGACATTTCATTTTATCAAAACAGTTAATCTAAAACATCAAAACATCAACATACATTAAATAAATAAAGAAAACAGTATTTTTTCAGGGGTGAAAGACCCTCCTGCACCCTCCACACACACCCAGTCATATATACTGACTCTAAGATCTCATAATAAGGGGTAATGAGGAAGAACTCCTTACCCCACCTTTCAAGATCTCACACTAACAGCAACTCAGCCCATACCCAGATCCCACACACAATAACACCTGCATTTGCTCACATACATAGATTTACCCACAGGCACAGACTCCCACACATGCACATATTCACACCTACATAACTACTCATTCAATGACACGTGCAGATGATCCATTTTTACTTTATTCTACATACATTGCCCAAATAAGTTTGATGTAATGCAGAACAAAGTTAAAATCAACCATGTTCTTTCTAACTAAATGAGTGGCTCCCCTTTATGCTGGTGTCTGCTTTGTACTTTGCAGAGTATCTTCCACTGTGCTGTCTTCAGTACTAACACATTTGACTGTATGAAAACTTGGAGCATCCTGATATGTTCTTATTTCATTGTTTTTATAGTTCACAGGGTAATTTTTATTTTTAAAAAAAAAGCATGTGGCTGTTTCCGTAGCATCTTTTAGGCTCACTTAATTTTCTTTGTTCTGGTCTTGTCTTTCTAAGTCCATGTCAGAAGCATAGGTCAGTCTAGCCACCCCCCCCCCACCCCCACACACATACTGTTGTCATTTTTAGGTATTACTACATTTGACTGTTTGGTTTAATCTCTTTTAAGGTTATATTTCTGATGCAAATCATTTAAATATTTCCCTTCTTCCCACAGCTTCACTGATTAAAGGGTTAGGTCAGATACAACTACTACAGAGTGTATTACTTTTCCTAAGATGGTCTGAAAATCTACAGAAGTAAAATGAGATGGTGGCTTTTTTTGTTTTTGTGAACACAAACTACTTCCAGATAATGCTTGTTATTAAGATTATAGTTGTGCACATAGGAACTTAAAACTGCCATCTTGCTCGACTCAATAAATCTTGCAGTTACTTGCCTTTGAAAAATGTCACGTATTTCAGTAATTTAGCCATTGCATAGTTACAGAATGCAAATCCTGTTGGTTTTGCATCTATCTTATTACATTTCATGGGCATTTCTTTCTCAGCCTGGATTTCAGGCATTTGCACATTCCCAGCAGTAACACTGTTCCCTTTCGTCATACAAATTTTAGATACATGGTCTTTCCTTCCATACTTGTCACAAGTTAGGCCAGTAAAAGACACATTGCCTTCCAAAGGCAGTGCTGAATTTTTTAGCTGCTGGTTTAGGTTAAGTTTCTATTATTTCAGTTTGCAACAAAGTATTTGCTAGAACATGTTCAACTGTAAAAATGAGTTTACCTGAACTTTAGGGATCACATTGATATACCCAGTTCCTCTGGAGTGCTCTTTTAAATCTATTAGCAGTAATCAGTTTTATTATTTATGCTTTACTGTTAATACCAGGCTTCACAATTAGCAATACACCTGAGTTCTTCATGTCAAAGTCCAACTGAGAAATTTAATAGCTTGCATCCCAGCAGTAACTCTTGCTCTAGAAAAAAGTTCTTTCTTTTGCAGTCCAAGTAATCTTTCCTGTCCATTCCATGAATATTTTAACACTTCTCTGATTAATTGTGAAGAAATTATTTTGCCCTTTTATTTCTGTTCTGGTTCTCTTGGATAGCTTAGTTTTCAAAAGTAACCAAATATGACTCTATAACATCTTTCTTGGACAGCTTTTTTAAGGGTGGTGTAGGTTTGGGAACCAGTAGTGGACTGACAGTAAGTTTCACTTCTGCATGTAAGCTCATTAAATATTGATTTGTAGCCATTCCCCTCTGCACCAGTTTCAGTTAATTTGCCATAGTTTGCTTTGATTCTGCAAGCACTCTAGCAGAGCACAGACACGGTCTTTATTCTGTAATTACAACTGACACACATAGCTTGCTTCAGGGATAATGTAGTTCATTCACATTCAGAGATAATGCATCACAAAAAGCTGATCCAGGGATTGCTGCCTTATCCTAAAGCCTACTTATTAATCTAATCTTACTCATGGCTCTACTTTCCCTAGCCTATTAGCTAGGATTATTATCAAATTATTAAAATCTTAATAAGAACAATGGGTCATTAGCTGGAGATTTCTTGAGTAATCTTTTCACAATTTAAAATTAAGGAAACAATAGCATTAGGCAATGGTGTATTGCACAGACCTTTTTCAGTGATGTAATTAGGGATCCAATCACTTGGGTAACAATCTGTATTAAAAAGGGGGAGTGTGGTATGCTGTATTTTTTGCTGAAGAAGTTACATGGTTGATGAAAAACGCAGTGAACAAGTTAAGCATTTATTGCTGTTGTTTCTGTTTAATAAAGTCGTAGTTCGTAGTACTGGAGGCTCCAAGTGCTTGTTACTTATTGGTGAAGGTATTCCTGAGGCACTTTTTCTCACTTCTTTTTTGGTTGGTGATATGTTCAAGTTACCCTTACCCAGTTCTAAGATCTATATTTATATACTACCCATAGGATAATAATTAGTTCTCTACTACGGTGGTGGCGCTGCGGTAGCATTGTCGCCTCACAGTAAGACGTTGTCCTGTTCGATTCTCAGCTAGAGCGTCTTCTGTGTGGAGACATGCATGAATGGGCGTGCCTTCATTGAAGGTTGTGCGTCAGGGCTGGCAACTCGGCATGTAAAAATCTACTGCCAATCATTAGCGGACCGGAGTTCCGCTGCGGTGACCCCTAACCGGGAAAAGCCAAAAGACACAACAAATTGGATAGTAATTAGTTCTGTGTGAGAAAGTGATTACTTCTGTGTCACACCAATGAGTATTTATAGGGGCCATGTTATAGAAAAGAGCATTGCGATGCTGTCTCTGTCCAAACGTAGTACAAGGGGGTAGTACTGGGATGAATTTCATGATTCTCATCCATAGATCCAGGTTAGACTTGAATAGAGACAGGGATGCATTTTGCTTTATGCGGATGGAGAGTCTGTTCTAAAGTAGTTGTAACCTCTGAGAGATGCACCTGCCTCTCCAAACCGCTCTGTTTAAGTTGTGGAAGAGGTTTAGATCCCTGGAAGGAGTATTTATGATACCATTTGGCTTGCATATGTGCAATAGATCCATCAGTATTGGATCAGAGACTGCCCTGTAAGCCAGATACAGGTCCACTTTCAGCAGCTTATAGGATACTGAATACAGTGACAATGCTTTAAGGTGGTTCACGTAGGACATATATTTTAGGTTCTGCAATTTGTTTATGAGGAACCAGCACAGATGCATGCTCTTGTCCATGTATGGAGTTTATACCTCCTTCAACAAACTCAGTCTAGGCTCCATCCAGCTATGTCTTTTTAGCCATTGTATTGGTATGATAAAAGCATCTCAAGGGCCCATATGATGTTTCTACATTCTCATTTACTATTAAACGTTACAGTAAACATTCATCTTGATAGTACACCAGTTATTCTCTCACTTCTTTACAAGAATCGAGTAAACTTTTCACATTCTACCTTCATGTCTTAGGGTGCATCTCAGACCTCAATGAATAACTGTGAATGTTGCAATTCATACAAATACCCATTTGAGTTTTCTGGAAGTTCATCACATTTTTGAATTAAGCTGGATATTACAAATGAATACTTAAATGATTCATCATTCAGTTTAGCTGTATTGTTAACCGTTACATTTAAACTCTACTCTTTTTCTGAACTCCAATATTGTACTCAATATAAGAGGTGCATGCTTAAGTTGTACAGTTTATGCTGTGCTGCAAACTGCATATTGTAATATGGCAAAAAAAGTTTTAACACTCTTGAAACAAGCTCTGGAAACATCTCATATACCTGATTTGAAAAAAAAAAAAACCATATAAAAAATACTAGTAAAAACTTAGAAAGCTGAATACTACAGCACTGCCTCCATAGTTGAGTACTTCTCTTTTTTAGATAAATGATCATCATTAATGCAGATTTAGCTGAATATGAGTCAACATTTAGGTATTCATCTAACTGGTAAATGCCCTGTAACACTGATAAAAAGTGAAACTAAATAGTGTATTTATACTAAGAAATAATTTAACTCTTTAAATTCAGTATGAATGTTTAACAGCTTTGTTAGGGTAAAGGTTGTATAGCAATTTATTTGACATTATTTTTCAAAACATGATTTTCATTACACTTGGAAATTTTGTTGCCATTCTGTGAAAGGCTATGCTCCTGAAGCCTGTCAAAGTAACATTTATTTTGCAGCATCATTGTTTGGTAAAATATGCTCTGCCTAAGCGTGAATATGCACAGAAGGGACAGGCTTTGCGATTTTAATTATTTTGTTTTGGAATATTATTATATCCCCACAAACTACAGTGAGATATTTTCAGCAAGTATAGTGAAACACCACTTGGAACTTTGGTTTAGGACCCAAATGATGGTATTTTAGGGATATCATGCCCCCTTACAGAATATGAACCACAATGCCTGTTGGGGGCAGTTGAAATGGCAACTTTCAGGACTTCTGACAACAGGTTTGAACATGCAGCTTGGTGCTTCACTGAAACAGGCCCAGGGTTAATGTAATCATGGTTTTGTGCATAGTTTCTTGAATTCTTTAAACAGGTCACTTGTATGAGAGAGGAACTTAGTAGCATTCATTACCACAATATCTTGTTAACTGACACTGAGCTAAAGTCAAAGAGTCTTGCAGTTTACTATTGTGGATACAACTATGTTTTTGTCAGTGGCTGTGAGCTTAGTAAAACAATGTCAGTGGGCTGAAAGGTGACTAAAAGGGAAAAGTTGCCATTTTCTAGCAGGCATTTAAGTAATTAAAATATTGGGAAATACAGAAAACTAATAAAGACAAAACATTTGCATCATGTACAACTTTATGTGTACATTATATTAAAAAGGTCTTGACACCCCTCAGCAATGGAAAATAAAGTAAATATAAATATCTAACCAAGCTGGCAGGATATATTTAACTGCAAAAACATAACAAATACAAGGAGTATAGCAGTTTTTTTGTCTATAACATTAGGATGATTCTTTCTTCTCTTAAGAAAATGCATTGGGTTTGTTATTTTTACCTAGGCATATAACAGAACTTTACCAACAAGGGGTGAAAAGGAATTAATGTGGTCTATTCCACAAAGCACATAGCAAAGCAGTACCACATTCAGCCAGTAAAGTAAATACAGTACAAGTATTCTTAGTATGAATTCAAATCTAGAACACTCTAAAACCCTTAGCTGGCAGGCCTAAGAATATATATACTAGCAACTGTACTAGGCTGACTTCATATCTCAAGAAAAACTGTGTGTAAATGTCATTTCTCCTAAATATCAAAATAGTGTTTGTTTTTTAAATAATAATAAACTATTTTGGAGAATTTCCAGCTTAATTGTTTTCTGGAGTGGGTCTACCACTTGGCACGTGTGCTGGAAATGTTTTGGGTTACTTTCATAATCTACTTCCCTTTTCACCAATATAAACTGAGGAAATACTTGCTGAATGAAAAAATGACTGCTGTTTTGGCCAGTAAAATAATTAATAAATGTATTCCACATTTCTTATTACTAGCCCCCATCAGAAAAAAAAGTTTTCTTTGTGCAAAGTTTAGAGGAAAATCTGGTTTAATAGAAGACTGCAGCTGCAGACAGCATTCTCAAGGAAATGGATGGAATTAGTCTTCTCTGTGTTCCCATCAGCTCTCTCATATAAAACATGTATGCACAACGTTGTAAAAAAGGTTTCGCAGACCTGTTTGTTAGCACTAGCTCTTCAAAGTAGTTAAAGCAGTTTAATGAGCTTTTCAGTGCCTAATTTTTCTAGCTCCTAGAAACTCAAAGAGTACAGTTAAAACAACATGTTTGCTAATTTGGCTCTGGTGATCTCTCCTGAATGTAAAATTCCATAGTACATTTTATCACGTTGTTTACATACTCTGACTTCAGCCTTAAGATTATTTGCAAGGTCTCCAGCATAACAGCATGCACTTAATGGCATATAACGTTATATATAAGATTTCGCTTTCCACGGTTAAAGAATAGACCAGTACTTACCTCCCAGTTCACATGGTGGGCTGTACTGTTCATTTACTTTAATTCTTGCAGGAAATGTAACTAAAATTACTGAAATGCCTGAGTGCCCAAGGAGTGCACCGACTGCTCCAGTATTGTGTTGAACTTTGCATACATAGATAGTGCAGAATAGACCCAACTTCCTCTAAACATAGCATAGCCTACCCCCTTCTCTGTTTATACAGCAACTGTTAGCATACTGCCTCTGTACAGCCTAATATATTTTCCCAAAGGCAAAGGCGTTGTGAAGGCAGAGCTTTCCTTTTTTAGCTGTAATCTGAGTACTGCATCTTTCTGTTTCATGAATAATGCTGCCAAGGAACTTACAAACTCCAGATAATTATTAAAAAGTGGCAAAGAAACGACCAAGCTAGATGACTTTATTGTAGCTGTCATAAACCAAATGTGGCAGAAGCATGTTTTTTAACAGATATCTTAGTAATGTGAGGATTTTAATATATGTGATTATCATATGAATGCAAAAAGAGTAGGAAAGGCGCACAGTAACACTGAAAACAATCTGGGGCCATTTCAGAGAAGTGCACCTCTCTACTGACACTGATTTAGAAGGATGTTCCCAATTTTGCCCAAGAATTTTGCTCTACACTTCATAAAATATATAGTTTTGTGGCAATACAGTGCTGCTTAATGTCAATAAATTATACCAGCCTTGCAGTTGTAGACCCGTTATCCTTCAGAAAAAACAAAACCTTCTAACACCAGCATTGAAAAACTATTCCTTATGTTGGATATTTCTCCCTGATTATTATTGTCATTGTCCCAAGGTTTTGTAATAATAGACTGAATAGTATGAGAAAAAGGGAGCAAGCAAAGTATTCTGGGTAAATGGCATAATGAGCAACTTATGAAAAGCAATGAACAAGCAGAGGAGATGCAGAAGTGAGAAAATTCATACTGGCATACAAAAATGGAATACAAATGACAGACAAAATAATGAATGAGAAAGTTTTAACATACTACAGACAGAACCATCATTTGCGTGTGTGTGTGTGTGTGTGTGTGTGTGTGTGTGTGTGTGTGTGTGTGTGTGTGTATGTGTGTGTGTGTGTGTGTGTGTGTGTGTGTGTCTGTGTGTCTGTGTGTGTGGTGAGAGTAGTGTACAATGTGTTTACGTGAGGTTTTAAATGCATTTGGTGCAGGTTTGTGCATGCTTGTGCATACCTGTGGGAGTGGGAGTGTGTGTGTGTGTGTGTGTGTGTGTGTGTGTGTGTGTGTGTGTGTGTGTGTGTGTGTGTGTAAGTGAGAGTGAGGGTGAGAAATGAAACTGGCAGTACTTGGGTATCCTTTAAAAATGCCTCAGACATATAACGTAAAGCAAATAGCAGCAATGGTGAACTATGGGAGTTTTTAGAAAATGAAAGGGATCAGTTAAAAACCTTAAGTAAATTTATTTGCTTTGTACTTATTCCTTTGATAAGCATAACAGATGGTGGAAAAACTTAGTAGATAAAGGAAAACACTGTGAATGATTCGACATTGCAGTATCTGAAGGTATTGAAAGTAGATATGCCAACTATGCAGAACAAATGATCAGTAATGCCCCATCATACCTAAGAATGTAAAAAAGTTTCTGGATTAGTTTAGTAATTCCACAGGTAAGAGCTAAGTACCTTATGACTGGTAGCCAGACTGGCTGTTCTTTCTATTAATAAAGAGGATCTAGAGATGGATTCTTATGATGATATTATGTACTAGGCGACATACTTTCTTTTTAACATATGTAATTGGTAAGGAAGAAAGGCCTGGTCATTTACTTCATCTCCCTACTTGCCAAGTAAATTTCTTGAGCAGCAGCGACTGTTGTACACGGAGTTATTGCGTTAATCAGAAGTGACTCATAGGCATGAATGGGTGGATGAGGAAAAAAGTTTTTCTTCATTGAGATATTATTGTATACTATGAAAAAAAACTAGTTTAACTTACATGTTTGTAGGCATATTATAGTCACAATTGTGCATTTACAAATTACTATTACCACACTAAACATTCTCTAACTTCAGTCCGATGATTGTCTTTTTTGAGGCTAACAAATTCACAGAATAAGGAGGAATATCACTGGGTAAAGTCTGGCCCATTTAGTGAACAAAATCTGAAGAAGAAAGCATTCCAGCTACTGGGTCTATATCAGTTTGGTTCTTCAAATCTTTCTGACTGAGATAGCTATACATTAGGGACCAGGGAATTTGCCCTTTTCCCTACCATAGTGCAATCTCGGAGTTGGTATAAATAATTAGTAGGGGGCATGGGGGTGCAGGGGTTGTGTTGTTGGTGGATGTTGTGCTGATTTATGTCAGTTTTTTGATTAACTGCATTGTCAATCATATGGGTTTTGACAATGTGTTTTTTTGATAAATTGACATAGATTTCAGACACCACAGTGAAGATTTCTTTTTTCACAAATTTCAATCATATATGAGCAAGGGCAACAACAAATGAGTATTTTCACTATTCATAGGATCATAGGAGGTTACTAGGCTAATGGCCCTGGGACCCTTACAAGCCTAGCCAATAGTTTCTCCCCAAAAAAGAAACCTCAGTCAGCACCTATCACCCCTGTCAGTCAGGGATACAGGTGGAACCCCTGGGACAAATTTATGGTTTCCTATCCACTCATCAAGGTTGTGCTTCAAGAGGGTCAGCGAGGTACTCTGTTTGACATGTATGGGAAGTCTATTCCAGAGACAGGGCAGCCTCTGGGAGACAAATCTGTCTCTCCAGCAGGTTTTTTTGATGTCACATATTAGATTTAGGCCTTTCGGGCAATTAAAGCACAAGTAGTTAGACTTACGGATATGGAACATCTCGAGTAGGGCAGTGTCTGATTTTCCCTTGTAGACAAGGCACAGATCACCTCTCAGCAATCTGTATGATACTGAGTAGAGTGATAGTAATTTGAGCCTGTCAGCATAGCACAGGTGTTGGAGGCCATGGATTCTTTTTGTGAGGTATTTCTATAGCCTTTCAGTTGGTGTCGGTGTGTGGAGAGGTATACCAAACAGGGCGATGTACTCAATTATTGGCCTAATGAGGGAGGAGTACAGAGAGGTAATAACCTCATTTTTTCTAGATGCAATCCCTTTTCTTATGATATGAACCAAGTAAAAGGCTTTTCTGACCACTGCTGCTACATGATGGTCGAATGTGAGATTGTTGTCAACCTGAGTACCCAGGTCTCTCATCACAGGTTGTGTGCTTAGGGGGTTGACGTTGATGTGGTAATCAGTAGGGGCCATGTTATTGATGAATGGTATGATAATACATTTTTAGCATTTAACTTAAGGCCATGACTTTGGTACCAGTAATTTTTGCTGTGAGACCCTCTTGCAGTATGTTAACATCATTTGGAGAGTCAATGACAGCACCCAACTTACAGTCATCTGCAAACTTGGTTAGCCACAGGCCTTTAGTCTTTGCCTGGACCTCTGAGAAGTAGATGCTAAACAACAGGGGTCCCAGGACAGATCCTGGGGAACACCACTAGTGACAGGTCTGCTGTTGGAGGTGGAGGTGCTTATTTTGACCTTGTGGGTCCTATCGGTGAGCCATTTGGCCACCCACCTGACGAGACAGGGGTTTACCCCAAGTTATGTTAGCTTTTCGATGATGCCCTAATGGGGGATTGTATCAAAGGCTTTGGCCAAGTCAAGGTAAGGTGTATGTACTGACTTTCCATCATCCAGGGCCTTGGTGACAGTCTCAAAGAAGTCAACCAGGTTCAACAGGCAAGATCTGCCCCTGATGAATCTGAACTGGGTGGGGTCAGGTGCTTGGAGATAGCCTATGTACTTGTTTATGAGATCCATAATAATATGCTCCATGGCTTTACAGATCAGACTTGTTAAACTAATGGGGCAATAGTTTCCAGGGTCAGTAGTGGCACAGCCTTTGTGCAAGGGGATGACAATGGCAGTTCTCCATTCTGCTAGAATGAAGCCTGTGCTTATGCAGTGGTTTAATAGGGTACTCAGTTGTGAAGCTAGTTCTTGCTGGAAATGGTGCAGAATAAAGCCTGGAATATTATTAGGTCCCATAGAAGCTGTGTTCTTTGCCTTGGATAGGGCCTTTAACACTTGATATATGGAGATGTGATGTGCAGGACAAGTATTGGGGATGTTGAATGGGCCTTTGGGGGAGATAGGGGTGAGGTTTGCACTAAATCTATCTGCTAGTAGGTTGGCTAAGTCAACAGGATCAGTGTAAGTGGTAAAGTTAAGTACTAATTTGGAACACATCTGGGCTTTGCCATGGAGGTTCCTGACATAACTGAAGAAGGCTTTGTGGTTTACCCTTTGTTTTGGAGGCTAGTTTCAATTCATAATTGGCTTTGGGGGTGGGTTTCACTAGAGATCTAATTTGCTTGTTGAGGCTGAGGAGGAAATTTTCCAGTTTGGAATTTGTTCCTTTTTACCCTTGGACAAAAGTTTCTTCCTTTTGTTGTAAAGTTGGTTGATAGAGGATGTCCACCAGACAGGTTTGTGTTTCCTTGAGGGGCAGGTTTTAGTTCCGTTGGGTATGGATGAGTCCATGCAGTTGTACAGGTGCTTGTATACTGCACTGGCGTACTGTTCAGCATAGTTGTCTGCATCCTCTGAGGGGGTGGTGGTGTGAAGCTACTGATATCCTCCCTTAGGGGTTGTAGTCAGCTTTTGAGAAGTTTTTTAGTCTGGTTATGGCTGGGGAGGGGGGTTGGGAGAGGTAGAAACTTCGAATAAGACAGAATGATGATCTGATCTCAACAGGGAAGAACATACTTTGGGAATGATGCAGCAGTCACCCATGTTGGTAAGAACCAAGTCCAGAATGTTATCTCCCCTTGTGGGGGATGAGATGAACTGGTCTAGTGAGTTAGAACTGATGATGTCAAAGAATCGTTGGGTGAGTGCATAAGTGCAGGAACTGTTCACCCAGACTATGGTGGGGTAATTGAAGTCACCAAGGATCAGGGTACCTTGATGGAGTCAAATAGGTCCAGGTAGTTGAGGGTGTCATGAGTCATGGAGAGAGGTCTGCAGCTGGCTATAACTTGGATGGGTGTCTTGCCAACTGTCAGTTGCACCTGGAGTAATTCCAGTGTGTCATGCTGGCAAACCAGTCTGGAGGTGTGCCTGTCCTTAATGAAGCTAGAGACTCCACCACCCTTAGTCTTCCCCACCTCATTTTGGGGTCAGAATGTGTGGAATGAGGTATAGCCTGGTAAGGCAGGGGTGATCTCCGTAGCCCTGAACCAAGTTTCTGTGACTGCACAGACATCGGCATCTTCCAGTGCGAGGAGAGCCTCCAGTGAGTGCAATTTCAGGTTAAGGCTCCTAGCATTAAGCAGCATGACCTTCAATTTCCTTTCTGACAGATCTTTTATGTTGGAAGATTTGTCTTTGGGACATAGCCTAAAAAAAGGCACAATGGGGGAGGCAAGAGCCTTGGACAGGATCCGGAATCCCAGGGGTGACAGGTGGAGGCCATCTCTGGCAAAGCATCAAAGCCTGTCAACCATGTCATCCCAAGCAGACAGATACTAGATCCCTTTGGAAAGACACCAGAAACTAAGCCAATTGTTGAAGTAAATTATTTTTTGTTGGTATTGTGGTATCATTCTTCGTGAAGGCAGGATGCTGCTTAGGGCTGTGGTCATACCTGCCTGGGGCACATACTCTGAGAGCTCAATAATTTCTCACTTCATATAGTCCAGGGAGGTATGTCTCAAGTTATTCACATCAACATGGACAATGACAGAGTCATATTTGTACCTGTTGTGGAGAGACTTAAGTGCATGCGTGATGTGGTGGATTCTGGCACCTGACAGACAACTGACCATGACCTTCTCCTTGCCGAGCATAGTGAGGTGGGCATCAGTGTGTCTCACAATTGAGTTGCCAATGACTAGTGTGTTTGGTTTATTGTTATGTCTTATAGGCTGCGTTTGTTTATTGTTATGCCCTATGGGCTGTGTTTGTGAGACACTGGTGTGTTGTTTGCTGCATGTGATATGTCTGGTGTTGTGCATGGAATGTTTGTGAATGTGTTTTGGAGGTCTCTGCTGCTTAGGTAAGTTTTATTGAGGACCTCTGCATAGGTGTGTGCATATTGTGCTTGGCTATGTGATGTGGGTGGTGTGGTGTTTGTGCTGGCAATCTCCTGTTTGTCAGGAGTACTGACTGTGGAGTGCGAGAGCGTAGATTCCAGGTTACTGATGTAGATGATTTTCTTGCAAGTAGAAGAATTATTTGCTAGGAGGAGACGGCTGTTAGTGAACATGAGGCAGTTGCTACACTGTCTCAGTATGCCCATGTCAACCAGGCTAGCAGGCAAAACTGATGGGAATTTTCCAGACATAGTGTTCTGAATACTTGGGTAGACTTACGGAGAGAGGGTTTTGATAAGGGTTTGTCCACAAGAGTGTAAACCACAAAAACCTTCTTAAATGTAAAATAACTGGCCTGAAGTATGAATGCTAAAACTAAAAACTAAGATACTTAGAATAGCAGATAAATTTAATCATGTTAATAACAAACAGTAATAAATCCAGCAGAATAAGAGCACTTGAACACTTTAGAGCCAACAGCAAAGCAAAATAAGGTAATAAAGTAGGTAGAACACAGTTACAGTAATAGCAGCTGAATAAAGTGTAAAAAAATGTTTTTTTTGTTAAGTGAAGAGTGTGGAAACAGAAGACAATTCAAGATTAAGAAACTAAGGGGGATGGACTTTCCAAATGCTCTTTCTGTAGACAGTAGACAGAGCTGATGAGATGGGACTGGTATTGTGTTTCTTCTTCAGATTTCTTGAGACTTATTCATAAGTGCATATGGTCCAGTAGGCCTATTAATTCATTCACAAAGAAATGCAATATGTAAATGAACTAGGTAGCCTCTGTTGATAGCATAGATGAATAAAGGTCCTGAATTCAGCCCAGATGATTCAAGTTCAGTAAGTAGCACAAGTGCTTGACTGCACAGGCAGGTAGGATGGGCATGTCTGTCTTAGAGGAAGGGATGGCAGCTCTCACCTGGCTTGAACCATAGCTCCAATGATAGGGTGCTGCTGAAGAGCAGAAGCTCGTTATGCAGATGGGGAGGGGGCAAGATCAGGATGATGTGGATATTGCCACTCAAGCCACTGATGCTAGCATCTGTGAAAACTTGTGGGGGAACATGCATGCGTGGGCTGAGGGAAAGTATGCAGCCCTCATGGTGATGCAAGTGCTCACATCATCACCACTGGGTGGCGGTTAGGTTCATAAGTGAAAAATGCTCTTATTACTGAGAGGCAGGTGAGAGTAGAAAGCATCCTCATGGCTGCCTGGATGATGGGCCCTTACAGGTTTAATGGCCGACAGGCTTGGGGGCAAAGATAATGCAATAAATAAATGAGTAGTTACAAAGCAATCAGTATTGCGTTAACAGGCCTGGTAGTGGCTTGTATTATTGGGCTGTTGGGATGCAGCCCCTCATTCTTTAGTTAAATTTTTTTTTTCTGGCAAAAGACTTGAGATATTGGCAGAAACTCATAGATATAACACAAACTAGTCAAGTGTGGCAGTGCTCAGGCTATTGCTGATTCAGAGAGAGAGGTCAAGCAATGGGCAAAATAGTGTGCTATGCAGTGTATGCCAGTGAGTGTATAATGACATGGAACTGAGAAACTCCAACAAATGATCCAGATCGTGTATGAAAATGATATCTAAAATGGTGAAATGATATATAAATGTAAGTTTGAATGTACTGTGTCATGGTGCATGCCTCCTCTTTTTTTCACTAAGAATCACATTTTATATGATAGGTTCATAGGTAATTACTAAGCTAGCTCTAGCTGCCTTGGGGGCCATTTTAAGCCAAGCCAATTTCCCTCAAAGGAGAAAAATCAAACCCTTGTGTCTATGAGATAAACACTTTAATAATTATTACAGCCACCATCCTCCCTATGCCAGCTCCCAACCCCTACCAATGGGGGTGGGGTGGGGCGATGTATGAATTAGCAGCACATGGAGTTCAATAGCATATGTTAATGGCTGCAGTCAGAGCCAGTACTCCCAAAAGTGCATGTCACAGCTATCCACACTAATGTACAGACAGCATTCGATCTGCCAACTGCTAAACAACTAGCACATTGTGGGTCATTTCTGTGCAGACAATGAGATGGCAATGGACCTTGTTGAGCTGTGTCCCCCATAAGTGGAATCAAGAAGGATGCATGCTGTCCCCATTCCTGTGGATACTAAGGTATGTGTGGCTTTAACCATCTTAGCTACAAGGACCTTTGATTGACCTACTGTGGACACATTAAGGGTATCACAGGCATTAGCCGCTTGAATCCTGAACTAGTTCTTCATCATTATGCTGCAGCATGTGGAGGTGCATATCTGCTTTTCTGGCACTGCTGAGGAGAGAAGCAGCACCATGCAGGCATTTTACAATATTGTGCATTTCCCTGAGACACACAGATGCTGACACATTGCCATCAAGGTCCAACATGGACCAGAGAGACATCAATACATTAGCATGAGGGCTTCTACTCCCTTAACTGGCAGGTGGCCAGTAATGTTCAATGCAATATTTATAATATGTCTGTGCACTTCCTGGGTAGTTCCTATGATTGTCACATCTGGCACACATCTCATCTATATCAAAGGTTACTGCAAGGGGAACTCCCTACAGAGTCATATAGTTCATAGGTGCATAAACACATGCTAGACAGACAAATCATGCAGGTCTAATGTAAGCAGACAGCAGACCAAATACAATATGTTGTTTATTATGTGTTTCAGGCAGTGCCTAATATGTCTTAGAGCCCTGGTTGATGACCCCCATCCACAAACCCCATATCATGCAGGAAATGGTCTGTAACACCGCAAATCCTAAAACATGTGATGTAATGGAGTGAGTGTTCAGCCTATTTATGCTTCCATTGCGTGTGTGTGTGTGTGTGTGTGTGTGTGTGTGTGAATCTATATGTATGTATACAGTATATATCAGGAGGTGCACTGAAATACAGTCCTGAAATCTGCAGCAAGATTTTTGTTGTGTGTGCATTGCACAAACGGAGTTGCAGACCATGTTGACAAGACCTCTGTACTAGTAGTACTACCAAAGGAAGGACAGGGAAGAAGGTTAGGGGATGGACATGCCACAGAAGTACAATGATCATGACAGAGATGGATGCAATACATTGCAGAATTGGTAAAAAGGCAATGTCTGATCTACAGCTGTGGGACATGACGCATGACATCACAGGCAACACAGAATAAAATGATGCATATGCTATCACACCTAGCTTGTGCAGGGTAGTTCATGGGCTAGTCGTGATGCACATTAGACATCTCCATAGCCACATGTTATGGCATAGGCAGGGTAGTCTTCATCACTTGCACAGGGAAAACAAGTGACTGCAACACTAACAGATGAGTAGGAAGGTGAGCATGGTAGTCACATACCTTTCAAGGTATTGGGGAGTCCAGGAACACAGCCTCTAGTGGTGTGGTCAAGCTGCTATGATGTGATGACTGCTGTTGGCCACTGTGTTAGCTTGTGTTGCTATGGTTTGATGAGGTCCATGACAAGAAAGGCACAGAATGAGGAGAGTGTGAGTCTACACCCTGACAGAGCATACTATGCACTGATCCTGATAAGCATCACTGACCATAAGCAGGGTAGAAGGCTTTGTGTTTGCAGGTGACAAGGAAAGGGTAGAACTATAGGAACATGCACATGCAGCCTGATAAGATTTCCTGGGTGCTGAGCCAGAGCATTACCATTGGCTACAACCTGGATGATGCTCATACCTGGACATGTTAGGTAGTGTGCCCACAGGTGACAGTGATGTTGTCTTTCTAACCATATGTCTAGTCTGTCTTGGGACAGTCTTAGTCTGATCTCTCTGCATCCTGACCCTCCCACTGACATGGTAGACATGGCCTGTGGAGGCAGTTCAGAGTGTAGTTTGCAGTCTGTGTCATGGAGGCACCAATGGATACCACATTTGCCACTAAATGCCTCAGTAATGCTGCCTGCTGCTTGGTCTTGTACTCTGCATCACTGTGCACTTGTTTCACTCACTTTCTCCAAAATGCTGTGGGTAGCTGATGAATGTCACATTCCCCTGGTTAATTCTGCATGTCTCAGCCATATAAGGTAGTAGTTTACAGTGTCTAACCTCCTTCATCTATACCCCTATGGTGAGTATGCACATCTCAAAAGAGGTGAGCTTTTCCGATGGTGTGTGCAACAGGGCTAGAGATGGAGACCATGTGGGACTATAAATTAGAAGCTGTCTGTTATGCCTTGGAAAAGCTATATGCCCAGCCTACATCTATAAGGAGGCCTCTGTAATGGTGAATGTGGGTGTCTACTCCTTATGAGTGTTGCAGGCAGTGCTCTTTGCTATTGGACCACGACACATACATATCGTCATCATTGCTAGCTAGAGGTTGTTGTTGTGGCTTTTCCCAGTTAGGGGTTGCCACAGCGGAACTCCGGTCCGCTAATGATTGGCAGTAGATTTTTACGTGCTGAGTTGCCAACCCTGATGCACAGCCTTCAACGAAGGTACGCCTATTCACGCATGTCTCTACACAGAAGACGCTTTAGCTGAGAATCGAACAGGACAACATCTTACTGTGAGGTGACAACGCTACCGCAGGACCACCACCATGCTAGCTAGAGGTGCCCTACTGATTTCAACTCTCTCTTGCCCTGTTGTGTTGGGCTCTTCAACATGGAATCAATGAAAGCAGACGTACACATGACAACATTGTCAGACATATTGTCATGCACCTTCTTGCAGTTATAGAGAAGAGGTGCTAGGAAAGACATTCATGCAGGTGGGCTTTGGTCAGTCTTTCCCATTACATGGAGTGGAGTGTGCTATATTGTACTGTTATGAACATTACTAAATTGATGTGTACTTCAAGGACACACACAGATGGTTAGTATCAGTTATGCTCCTACATCCAAGCCACCCAGGACTATGAAGGACTACTCTCTGTCTTGGGCTGGCAAGTAAGATCAAAAATTCCTCAGCCTTTGTGAGACACGTTTGTCTGAAGAAATGGTTATTACTGTGAAAATGCTTACCTTTTTGTTATTAAAGTTTGTTACAATTTTATTCAGTTTTGGTGGTTGACTCCATTGTTATAATGCTTTTGTACTGGTGTTCCATCCCCTGTGGAGTATCTGGCTACCACAATCTCCAGTGCCTTTTCTTTTGCAATGAGTAACATATCAGTAACCTTTCATCATATTTTGCAGAGTCCCCTTATGACTGCCAGCAGCATTTTCATTCTGCACCAATCTCTGCCAAATCTGGTTTCTGCTACTGCTTTTCTGCAGCATTTTTGCCCATGATGTATATACCATGAGTATGGAGGACCTACCATAGACTTCATTCTACTGTGCAGTGAACATCCCCAGCCATTGTCTGTCATAAATGGCTATGCTCATACATGTATACCTGTGGACAAAACATGTTAGCCAGTGGGTGTGTATAGTTGGCTGTTGGATATCTATACTTATGGGCACAGCTTCCCTTTAAGTACTTGACTCCCCACCACCGCTTCTGTACTGTAGTTTACTTTACCAATGGTCACAAGATCGATTCCATGCAGCTGCATAGTAGCTGTAGTTAGGGCTAAGCACAGGCTTCCTCCCATTAGGTATAACATCCATGTCTCAACATATTACCATGGAACCCTTAACCCCACTTTGATATGTCCTTCACAGTGTTTTCATTGTATATGTCCCCCCCCCCGAAAAATATAGACAGAAAGTGCAGAGCGCAGCACTATATTGTGCAATATGTAATGTACAAACATGTGCACATGGGGCTACCAATTTTGTCTTTGAGTAGCCTAACTGCCTGGCTATAACTACTTTAGGTGCTGTGGAATGCAGAGCTCCAGTATTATGTGCCAGAGAGAGAAAGATTTTTTTATTCTTTCTGTACAATGAGTCTCAGTGGCACCTGCTGCGGCATTATAATAAGCTCTTGTGGGGAAAGTAGATGTCTGGCATGAGCTTTCCAGGACGGAGAATGATGGCACTGGCATCACCTATTCTGGTGATGAATACTGGCATCACTACAATGACCAGAGGTGATGCCAGCCTAACTTGCTTCAACAATGGCATGAAGATTTCAGGAACAGACAACCAGAAATGTACAATAAATATTTTGCCAGTACTGTTGTGTTCAGTATATTACCTGTTTTATATGTTTTCTAACAGTAATAGAATGCAAACTTCACATGCTTGTATGTTACATATGGATGACCGGTTCTCCCACCATCAGGGTGTATATGACATCTGTGCCATTCAAGTGTGAAACTGCATTGTTTTGCTATTATATGTGTGTAATCATTTTTCAGATTTTGTCATACTTCTGCTGGTCCAGTTGTGAAAAAGTAGTTGAGAGCACACTCACCTTGGCCTATACTAGCCAAAATCTCTACAGTTATGTTAACAGCAGCCACCAAGGGTGGCTTTCAGTAGGGGAATAATAATACACATGGTGGAGATGAAATGGAAAATTCACTGGTGCTCTATGTGGTTGCTTCTCCAGAGATTGGTGAAGCTTTCTCTTCTGTAAATGACCCAGATGGCTCAGCCCTGCTCTCCTGCCATCACTTTCAGAGGCTGGTAATGGGTAAGGTGTGGTGGCAACTGTTTCACCACCTCACTTGTGTGAGGCACTTTTTGGCACAGCTCATAGAGTCATATGGCCTACATGTCCCAACCATAAAGCCATTGGGGGAGCAATTGGCCAATGGCATTGATCATCCAGACAAGTGATGCCTGAGTTTCTTGCCTTCTGGGTCAGCCTGGCATCCAACCATGACAAAAACTACCCTGTTCCATTACTAATATTTTCCCTCCCTTATGTGTCATTCTCCATTTATAGTTTATTTTTTATTACCAACAAGACCTGCTCATTGGTTCTATCTTTACCTAATTGTCTCATTCACTCTGTTGAGGGTAAAAGCCAGGCATCTCAGGGCTAGGCAAGCGTCCTGCAACAAATTTTTTCCTGCCCTGTGTGCTTCATCAGCCCTTTCATTCCTGTCTGTTAAAAGCTGGGTGGTAGGAAGCAGGTTAGCTTCCATCTCTGGTGGGATGGCCTATCTTTCCACCATTGGGGTACCCCTCTCCCTTGTGGCAGCTCTCAAACTTCTCTACTGTTACTTGTTGCAAGGAGCATGCATCCACATGACCTTTCATCTATCTGCTAATGCACATAGTCAGTATGAACGCACAGGCTTGTGATACACAGGTGCAATACCTACAGCTCCAACTAGGTGTCATTAAAGTGGTGAACAGGACCAACCATCCCTGTCCCAGAACAGGTAAGGTAGCAATGGCCTCTCACCTCCATTCCCCTATGCTAGCCCTGTCAGCCACATAAACCATTAATCAAACTCAGGTAAGCTGGTGTCATGGAACATTAATTAAAGCTACACTAGTGCATGTATATCTTATGCACAGTGGATATAAAAAGTGTACACACCCCTGTTAAAATGCCAGGTTTTTGTGAGATAAAAAAATGAGACCACAATAAATCATTTCAAAACTTTTCCCATCTTCAGTTGTGACCTATAAGCTGTACAATTTAATTGAAAATCAAAGAAATCTGTTAGGGGGGAAAATATACAAAAATAAAAAAGTACAATAAGCTGGTTGCATAAGTGTGCACACCCTTAAACTAATACATTGCTGAAGCACCTTTTGATTTAATTATAACATTCAGTCTTCTTGGGTACACACCTGCCATCAATGAAAGAGACTCTGATTAACCCAAAATAAAGTTCAGCTGTCCTAGTAGGATTTTCCTGACATTTACTAAGTTGTCTGCTACAGCAAAAACCGTGGTTCACAGAGAGCTTACAAAACATCAAAGGGGTCTCATTGTTGAAAGGTATCAGTGAGGATAAGGGTACAAAAAAATTTCCACAGCATTGGATATACCATGGAACACACTGAAGACAGTCATTAAAAAGTGGAGAAAATATGAGACAACAGTGATGTTGCAAAGAACTGGACGTCCCTCCAAAACTGATGAAAGACAAGATGAAAACTGGTCAGGGAGGCTGCCAAGAGACCTACAGCAACACTGAAGGAGCTTCAGGAATTTCTGGCAAGTACTGGTTGTTTACTACATGTGACAACAATCTCCCATATTCTCCATATGTCTGGGCTATGGGGTAGGGTTGTAAGATGGAAACATTTTCTTACACAGAAAAACATCTAGGGCCGGCTAAAATTTGCAAAACAATACATCAAATCTCCCCAAAACATGTGTGAAAATGTGTTATGGTCTGATGAGACCAGGGTTGAACTTTCTGGCCACAATTCCAGAAGGTACGTTTGGCACAAAAACAACACTTTGCATCACCAAAAGAACACCATCCCCACGGTGAAGCATGATGGTGGCATTATCATGCTTTGGGGTTGCTTTTCTTCAGCTGGAAATGGGGCTTTAGTCAAGGTAGAGGGAATAATGAACAGTTCCAAATACCAATCACTTTTTGCCCAGAACCTTCAGGCATCTGCTAGAAAGCTGAAGATGAAGAGGAATTTCACCTTTCAGCACAATAATGACCCCAAGCATACATCCAAATTAACAAAAGAATGGCTTCACCAGACGAAAATTAAAGTTTTGGAATGGCCCAGCCAGAGCCCAGACCTAAATCCAATAGAAAATGCATGGGGTGACCTGAAGAGGGCTGTGTGCAAGAGATGCTCTCACAATCTGACAGATTTGGAGTGCTTTTGCAAGGAAGAGTGGGCAAATATTGCAAAGTCAAGATGTGCCATGCTGATAGACTCCTAACCAAGAATGAATGAATGCTGTAATTAAATCAAAAGGTGCTTCAACAAAGTATTAGTTTAAGTGTGTGCACACTTATGCAACCAGCTTATTGTACATTTTATATTTTTTCCCCCCAACAGGTTTGTTTGTTTTTCAATTGAATTGTACTGGTTATAGGTCACATTAAAACTGGGAAAAGTTTTGGAATGATTTATTGTGGTCTCATTTTTTATATCACAAAAACCTGGCATTTTAACAGGGGTGTGTAAACGTTTTATATCCATTGTATCTGTACATAGCATCATTGCCTTTTTAAGAATTACATTTTTGTAAGACAGTGCTTATTTATTCAGAGCTTCCTTGTGCCTGGCTTGGATTGCTTCTAAAACCATCTGGAAATATAAAGCTGTTACAAGCATATTTTTGCACTTGCTCTGTTTCAGTGATATTTAACTACTCTGTGCTGCATTTTTTTTTTTTTTTTGAATTTATCACTGTTTTTCTGCCTGCATTGGTAAAGAAACTCCATTTGTTTGGCAAAGTTTTTTTGTGTTGTGAATATTTCTCAGGGTTAGCAAACTTATTTTCCAAGGATTCCTGATATTGCAAGAATTGTTACTTCTGTTCTAAAACATTTGTTATTGCACTTGAACTCAAAGTAAGCTGGTTTTACATTGGGAGTGGTTCTTTTGCACTCTGGTGGAAACAGGGAGCTAAATTTAACCTATCCAAGGTGGGAACTACTGGTCGATAGCTTTTTATGTTTTTATCTGATTGTCTTGAGGGTTTAACTTTAGAAATCTTTCATCCTGCTGGTACAAAAGTCTCGCTTTTGCAGGATGTACAAATGCCTTTCCCTGTGCTTGCATATAAGCAAACCTTTCCGGTTTAAAATCATCTACAGGAAACGCTCTCCATAGTCTCCCACTGTTAGTATAGACCCTTTATAGAGTGCTCCCCATTAGTACAGACCCCATTTAGAGTGCCCAGTTATACCACACTCATCCATTATCTCTTCCCACTGTGAAAACAGGATTTAATCTAGCATTATGAATGGTCAGTTTCCTTCCATTTTTTTACCAGCCTGATTGACATGGGTATCCTGAGGCAGTGTAGCAACTGCCTCATGTACAATGACTGCTCTCTACTGCTAAATCTCCCAAGAACAATTTTTGAGAGATGCATCTGCACCGAGAATCTGGAATCTTTGCTCTCTTGCACACAGTACAGTAACTCTGAACAGGTTGTCAGCCCACATACTACACCTCCTACACAATCCATGCACTCAACACATTAACCATAATACATGGAGATACTTACCAGAAACCTTCCTAAACACTGGAGACCTGCCAAACACAAACATGCTACACCTAATACAGCACCTACAGCACTCAATACACACAAAAACACAACCACCAGTTTCTCACCAAATAAGCCCATAAGGCAAAGCACATCTAAACCAAATTTTTAGTCATAAGTGACTCCGTTGTGAAACACACAGATGCCACACTCACCAGGCTTCACAAGGAGAAGGTTACAGTCAGCTGTCTATCGGGTGCCAGGATCTGACAGATCACACATGCACTCAAGTCTCTCAACAACAAGTACCGTTATGACTCCATCATAGTTCATGTTGGTGTGAATGATTTGAGACGTACCTCACTGGACTCTATAAAGACAGACATGATTGAGCTCTCTGAATATGTGCCCCAGGCAGGCATGTCCCTAGCCTTGAACAGCATTCTACTCTCACCTAGGATGATACCACAATATAAACAAAAAATGACTGACTTCAACAATTGTCTTAGTTTCTGGAGTCATTCTAAGGAGATCCAGTTCCTGTCAGCCTGGGGTGACATGCATGATAGACCACGATGCTTTGCCAGAGATGGTCTTCACCTGTTACCTCTCAGCTTTCAGTTACTGGCTAAGGCACTTGCCTCCCCCATAGAGCCTTTTTTAGGCAAGGTCTCAAGAACAAAATTTCCGACGTGAAAATATCAGTCATAAATAAATTAAGGGTTATGCTGCTAAACCCTAGGAGTTTAAATCAAAAGCTGCACTCTCTGGAAGCACTCCTCTCCCTTGAGGATGTTGACATCTCTGCAGTCACAGAAACTTAGTTCAGGGCCACAGAGAGTAACCTGGCCTTGCAAAGCTACAATGCCTTCCACACTTTCAGACCGCAAAATGAACGTGTGAGAACCAAAAGAGGAGGGGTATCTATCTTCATCAAAGATAAATACACCTCTAGACTGGTTAAACAGGAAAACTCCATGTAGTTACTCCAAGTTGAACTAAATGTGGGTAAGACCCCCCTTCAAATCATCGTTAGCTATAGGCCCCCTTCAATGAACCAAGACACCCGTGCTGCTTACTTGGACCTTCTTGAGTCAATCAAATTACAGCCAAACACTCTATTCATGGGCTATTTTAACTATCCCTGCATTGACTGGGAAACTTATATGAGTACCAACACGCTTGCACAAAAGTTCCTGGACTTTGTTAACACTAATGCCCTGGAACAAATAGTATGCAACCCAACAGGGGGCTCAAATATCCTTGAACTCATTCTCACAAACATGGGTGAGTGTTGCACCACCGCAAGTATAGGACCTTCACTGGTTAAATCTGATCACAAATTACTCACATTTGAAGTAGCTAGAACATCTGAACCCTTCTTAGATGAAATCAGCTTAAAAGATTTCACCAAAGCTAATTCTATCCTCTTAAGGGATGGCATAAATAACATCCAAGCTCCTGTTCCCACAGATGGCATTGACAACTGTATTAAGGTATACATAAATGCCCTCTGCAAACAATTATACAAATGTATTGACACAGCTGTAACTTATATGATCAAAACATGATCCTCAAGAAAAAAACAAGCCTCCCTGGAGGACATCTATCATTAATAAGTTATACAACAAGAGCAAAAGTTCTGTCTAAGAATAAAATAGAGAGGTCCCAGCACTGGATGAACACCCTCCTCTGCTTGAACAAACAAATAAGACAACGTGTAAAATCCTCTAAGGGCAGCTTCAAAAAAATTTTTTGCAACAATAGCTAAGGATAACTATAAGGCATTCTTCAGCTATATCTGTAAACTAAAAGGTAAGACCCAGACATGTGCTGAACTAGTTGGGATGGCATCACACACACTGATCCTGCTAATATAGATAACATTAGCTGACAGGTTTGGTGAAAATTTCATCTCCCTGTCCCCTCCAAACATCAAACATTCCACAAAGCATTCCCCTCTACATCTCTCCAACCGTGTATCTCCAAAGAGCAAGTCATTAATGCTCTGTCCAAGGTCAAAAACACAGCCTCTATGGGACCAGATTGTGTTTTACATGGTCTAAACATAAGATAGCAACTCCACAGCCTGAGTACTGGTTTCATTCCTGTTGAATGGAAAACAGCAACCATCATCCCCCTTTATAAAGGGGGTATAGTAATAGACCCTGGGAACTACAGACCCATAAGTTTTAAACAGCCTTATCTGTAAGGCCGTGGAATAAATCATCATGGACCTTATAAATAAAGATATAGGTGATCTCCAAACCCTTGATCCAACATAGTTTGGTTTTGTCAAAGGCAGGTCATGCCTGTTAAACCTGGTGGACTTCTTTGAAAACATCACCAGAGTCACAGACGAAGGTAAATCTGTGCATACAGCCTACCTTGACTTAGCCAAGGCCTTCAACAAAATCCACATTCGGGCATCATTGATAAACTCACAGCTGAATATCAACCCTTATGTCATCAGGTGGGTTGCTAACTGGCTCACCAACAGATCACACTCAGTCAAAGTTGGAGGCTTTACCTCAACCAGCAGACCTGTCATCAGTGGGGTTTAAAAGAGATCAGTGCTGGGCCCCCTATTGTTTGGAATATACTTCTCAGAAGTTCAGGCCAAAACAGAGGGTCTGTGGCTGACTACGTTTGTTGATGACTGCAAATTAAGTGCAATCACTGAATCCCCAAATGATGTCAATGTACTTCAGGAGGGACTTAAACAAACCAATGATTGCTGCCAAAGCAATTCCCTCAAACTCAATGTTAAAAATGCATTACCATCCCCTTTGGTAAAAACGATATCTCTGTAGACTATCATATAAAAATACCCTAAATAACAACTCTGTAGTGAGAGACTTAGGAACGCAAGTTGACTGTAGCCTAAACTTTGACCAACATGTGTCTATTGAGGTAAGGAAGGCATTCTATGTCACACACTCCATTAGCAAAGGCATTGCCTCAAGACCAAAAGAGGTCATAACTCCCCTGTACTCAACCATCATCAGGCCAATAATTGACTACAATGCTCCCTTTGGTATGTACCTTACCAGGCACCTGCAGCAACTTGAGAGATCTCAGAGATTTCTAACCAAGAAAATTCAGGGACTCCAGCACATCATACTTGACAGACTGAAGTCACTGTCACTGTATTCAGTTGCATGCAGACTAGTTAGAGGAGACTTGTACCTGGCTTACAGAGCAATCTCGGATCCAAATCTAATGGAATTGCTGCACATCTGCAAGTCAAATGGGACAAGGGTCACCTGCTCCAAGGACCTTAACCTGGCCTGCGACATAAATAGGACCTGTTGGAGAGAAAGATATGTCTCTCAGAGGTTGCCAGTCCTCTGGAATAGGCTACCAATTCACATCAAACAGAGCCCCTCTGTGACCCTATTTAAGACTATCCTGGATGACTGAATGGGAAAACGTAAATTCCTGCTGAGATTTCACCTATGACCCTCATAGATATAGGCAGTCATTGCTAACTAAGATCTCTAGTTTAGGCAAGATCCTTTATATTGGGCTTCTCTAGTATTATATTGGGTACACACAGCTAGGCTTGTCAAGATCTTCAAGTCAATAGCATACTAACCACCTATGCACCTATAATATTATAACATTACCCTTTTAAGAATAAGTTTGTAACATAGTGCACTGTGAGTGCTGTGCTGCAGCCATTTAGGTGTGAGATGCTGTAATGTTAAAATTGTTTATGCTGTGCTGACATGTTGTTTGTAATAAAGTTACTTGCTTTTTGGTACGTATGCTGAATACTGGTTTCCTCATAATGGCCATAAACAGTCTGTATTTGTACTATCTACTGACACCTGGTGTGTAGTCAGGGCTTTATTTATCTGTGCCAGTGGAAATGGCTGTTTCCCATTTCTTGTTCATTACCCAACTGTCTTATTATCATTTGTCCACCCTGTGCATGTGTGTATCCATCCATTCCCCTCCCAGCCTTTTACATGTCTTGCATCCCTGTCTGCCTGTGTTTTATGGTTCTGTATTTGCCCCTGCATTTCTCTGACTATCTAATGCGCAGCTTTCTCTCACTACCTTTGTCACCCACCTTTATGTTCTATATATGGAAAAATGAATTATTTCTCTCAAAATAATGACTCTTCCTTCCCACCCATCTTTCATACTTTTGGTTTACCCTTGTGTATTTCCCTCTGCTTGATGTTATCGCCTTTCCTATTTTCTTGTCTACTGTATTTCCTCCTCATTGTTATGATGAATAAAGTTGATACTTTGCTGTACGTGCTCACAGTGGTCTCTCTGGTGTCTACAGCGCTGCTGTTTTTGTGGTAGGTATAGCTATATGATGTCACATTGCAGGCATAAGTGCATATTAAGATGCAGTAGCCTGCTTTCATTGTGGTGTTTATCACATTGGCAATTCACCTTATGGTGATTCTGTTCTAGTCACTGGATAGCCTAGATTTAGCACTCTACTTCTTTTTATTTATGCAGTCCTTTGGACAGCTTGCTAGTAATAGTTATTGTCTAATAAGCTGTGCTTATCTTTGTGTAGTGTCACCTTGAAAATAAGCATTTTTCTATGAATAAACACCATGTAACTGATTTACATTTCCTAGTTCTTAGTGATGGCTGAGTATTTGCCAAATGTTGTTGGCTTGCATTGTATAGATGTAGTTAACTGAACATCTGGGATACAAACACAAAAATGGTTGATTGATAGCAGCCAGGCAAGGATTCACACATCATTGTGCAGGCTATTATACTTGCTTTTAACTTCTCACTCTGTATCTTTAAAGCATTACTGTAGAAGCTATGGGAAATATTTGGGCAGTTGGGCTATGATCAAGAGCAGCAAAAAAAAAAAAAGGTATAGCATTTATTTTAAGCTAGTCAAGACAGTCCTCCCCTGTGCAACATGCTGCAGTGATCTTGCAAGACAGGTTTGGGCTCCAGACAAAAGCAGAACCATGCAGTTTTTAATCACAGCTTAAGACTGCTTGAAAAAAATAACTTCACTACTGTGGATTGTTGATGATCTACATGAAAAATGAGAACAGGGGAGATTAAACATCCGTACGACTGCTCTCACTGCTGTACTTTGCTGAACTTTGCATTACTATATGAATATGGCTTTGCTGTAACACTAAAGCTGAAAAGACACAGTTTGCTTGTTTTCTCTTGTTATAAAAAAAATATTGCCCTTTATTCATCTGCTTTTACTGTATTTGCGTTTCTTCCTACTTTATTTTGCTTTTGCTGCCTGTTTTAAAAGTACTTAATTGCATTTATTCTGCTGCATTTATTACTGCTTGTTAGTAGCCTGATTACATTGTAACTGTTATTCTAAGCCTTTGGTTTAAACACTTGGGCTTCAGATCAGTTGTTTTACATTAAGAAGGTTTGTGGTCTTCAATGTTGTGGCAGAACAGGTAGCTTACAACCTTCTAGGTTGGGAGTTGCTGATTGAAGGCTTAGTGTCTGTTATTCTAAAAGTGTATTAGTTCTGGGTTAAGCACTTGGGCTTAGGGCCAGTTATTTTACATTAAGAAGGTGTGGTCTACACTCTTGTGGGAGGAGAGGGTAGATTCTGCCCTGCTGAGCTGGGAGTTTCTGGTCAAAGGCTTATTGTGCCTGCTTATTTGAATTGTTTCTTTCTGAAATTGGTATGCCTTGTTTGCTGTAGCACAAGACTAGATTCAGACCTGCTGAATCTAGCTTTGTTTGTATAACTTGAGCACTAATCCAGGCCATCTTTTTCTGGAGAAGGTTCCCCTGCACCCTAGTGGCAGGAGTGTGCAGTTAGAACTTGTCTGATCGAAGACTGCTGGAACGGGGCTCAGTTTTTAGCTTTTTATTGGTTAATTTGTTAATTTGTTTAAATCAGTTTGCACATTTGCTACTGTTACATTCACAAAAAAAAAAACACTTTATGCATCGCTGCTTAGCTAGGGTTAAAATATTCCCGGCGCCATAAAGTCTGCTCTTCAAATTTTCCCTTAGAACTAGCCAGTTTTTTAGTTTTAGCATTCAAATCTGTTTCTCTGAGCACAGCACTTGTTAAGAACTCATTGAAAGCACTAAATAAGCTACAAATTACTACAGCTGAATCTGGGCATCTTGGGGCAATGCAGCAATTGCCTCATGTACACAGAAAACCCTCTCCTCTTACCACCCAACACTACAACCTGAAAGATGCACTTATATAGCCAAACTAGAAGCAAAGTTCTCGTCACCCAAGACTGGACTAGACAGTCAAGAGGAGAGGGTAAACACTTGCACCACACCACACTCATCACACAGTCCCTCAAAACCTACACCACCAAAACACACACATAGAAACACAAACAGCACACCTACATTCACGGAGGCTCTCAATAAAAATCTGCCCAAGCAACAGAGATCTCCAAAGCAGAAATGTAAGCAATCTCCAACACAATCCAAATGACACATAGCCCACCCAACCACAGCCCATAAGGCATAACAACGTACCCAACACTCTATTCATAGGTGACTCTATAGTCAGGCACACTGATGTTCCACTCACCAGGCTAAACAAGGAGAACGTTACTGTCAGCTGCCTGTCAGGTGCCAGGATCCACCACATAACGCACGCACTCAGGTCACTCCACAAGTACAAGGTGTGAATGACCTGAGATGTACCTCTGTGGACTACATGAAAAGAGACATGGAGGAGCTCTCTGATCTTGTAGCCCAGGCAGGTATGACCCTAGCCCTGAGTAGCATCCTGCCATCATCCAGAATGATACCACAGTACAAGGACAAAATGACTGACTTCAACAATTGACTAAGCTTCTGGTGTCATTCTAAGGGGATCCAGTATCTAGCTGGGATGACATGATCGACAGACCACGATGTTTTGCCAGAGATGGCCTGTACCTGTTGCCCTTGGGATTCCAGATACTGGCTAAGGCTCTTACCACCCCTATATAGTTCCTTTTTAGGCAAGGTTCAAATGACAAATTCACCACCGTAACAGGTACAAGCAAGCAAAATCTGAGGGTAATGCTACTCAATGCTAGAAGTCTAAACCTCAAAATGCACTCACTCGAGGCACTCCTTAAAATGGAGACGATGGACTTCTGTGCAGTGAAAGAGACCTGGTTCAAGGCTCCTGAGAGCACCCCTGCATTACCAGGCTATACTTCATACCACACCTTTTGGCTACCTAACCTGAACCGAAACATTAAAGGTGGAGGTGTGTCCATATTCATTAAGGATATCCACACCTCCAGGCTAGTTGCTCAGCATAATGCACCCAAGATTATCCAAGTGCAACTAACTCTGGGCAAGACCGCAAACCAAATTATAGCTTGCTACAGATCTCCCACCATGCCCCAGGATTCCCACTCCTTATTTCTTGATACACTGGAAAATGTTAGGGTACAACCTAACACCCTAATAATGGGTGATTTAAACTACCCCACCATTAACTGGGAAAACTACTCATGTACCAACTCTTTTACTCAACGTTTTCTGGAATTCATAAATTTTAATGCCTTGGATCAACTTATCCACACCCCCACCAGGGGCAGCAATATCCTAGACCTGGTCATTACCAACATGGGCAACTGGTGTCCCACACCAGAGGTCAGTTCCTCATTGGTCAGATCTGACCACAAGCTAATCACCCTAGATATCCACATCCCACCCCCACCCCCCATTACGGAAACCACAGTAAAAAATTTCTCCAAAGCCAACTTCACGCTTCTTAAGACAGAAGTGGCAAACTTCATGACACCCATGCAGATGGACAATAGAGGTACAACTGCTGAATCCTATGCAAATGCACTTTATAAGCACTTACACGAGTGCATGGATCGTGCTATCCCTAACAGAACCAAGATGCTATCCTCCAGAAAAAGGAAGCCAATCTGGTGGTCCCCTGCCATAAACAAACTCTACAACAGAAGAAAGAAACTGCTGCAAAAAAGAGTAAAATCCCATGATTGCAAGAACTCCCTGGTCAGCCTCAGTAAGAAGCTGAGATCATAAAATCCTCCAAAGCTAGTTATGAAAACAAAATCGCCAATGTTTCTAAAGACAACCACAAATCATTCTATAGCTATGTAAAGAATCTCAATGGTAACACTCAGAGCTGCTCTGAGTTACAGCACAATGGCACTAAATATACAGACCCAACTGATATTTCGAACATCCTGGCAGATAGGTTCAGTGCTAACTTTACCCCCCTCTCACCCCCTAAATGGTCCATCTCTATACCGGAAGAATGCAAAGTTCCTGTAATTACAGCTGCACAGGTAAAAAATACACTCTTCAAAGCCAAGAACACAGCATCCATGAGACCTGACAACATCCCAGGCTGCATTCTACATGAACTACAGAACAAACTGGCACCCCACCTAAGTACCATGTTCAATCATAGCCTCACCTCAGGCTTTGTGCTCACTGAATGGCACACAACCACGGTTATCCCACTCCACAAAGGAGGATCCACCACAGACCCCGGGAACTACCGCCCCATTAGTCTGATGAGCCTGTTCTGCAAAGCCATGGAACGTATCATCATAGAACTTATAAATAAAGACATTGATAATCTCCAAACTCTGGACCCCACCCAGTTTGGGTTTGTAAAAGGCAGATCTTGTCTGCTAAACCTGATAGACTTCTTTGAAGCAGTCACCAAAGCCGTAGATGAGGGTAAGGTGGTTCACACAGCCTATCTAGATCTTGCCAAGCCTTTCGACACCATTCCCCACTAAACTAGGTATAAATCCCTATGTCACAAGATGGGCTGCCAGCTGGCTCACTGACAGAACCCACACTGTGAAAGTAGCAGACTCCAAATCAGACTTCAGAACAGTGACAAGTGGAGTACCACAGGGTTCAGTCCTCTCCTGTTTGGTATCTAGTTCTCTGAAGTACAGGCTAAAACAGAATGTCTTTGGCTAATGAAGTTTGCAGATGACTGCAAACTAGGAGCCATAACTGAAACTCCTAACGATGTGGCCATCCTACAAAAGGGCCTCACTGAGACAGATGCCTGGTGTCAAAGCCATGGCCTCAAGCTCAATGCCAAAAAGTGCATCGCCATCCCTTTTGGTAAGAACTCTGTACCCATGAACAAACACATAGGCAGTAGTCTACATAACACCGAAGGTGTGATAAGAGACCTTGGGACACAGGTGGACAGTAGTCTCTCCTTTGCTAATCACATCACCACAGTAGTCAGGAAATCCTTCTATGTGGCACACCTCATTACAAAAGGTTTCTCATCCAGGAAAAATTGTTCCCCTCTACTCATCACTCATTAAACCCATTATAGAGTACAATGCCCCTTTTGGTATGTACCTCACAAGACATCTACAACAACTGGAAAGGCCGCAGAAATACCTCACAAAGAGGATTACAGGCCTCAAACAGATGCCCTACGCAGACCATCTCAAAAAACTCCAGCTTTACTCCGTCGCATATTGCCTAATCAGAGGCAATCTCTGCTTAACATACAAAGCTATGTCAAACCCAGAGCTGTTGGACATGAGCCACTTAAAGAAATCCCAATCCCTCTGTGCTACACACTCTAGGGACCTAAACCTTGCACCACAATAAACAGAGCATGTTGGAGGGATAGATTCCTGTTCCAGAGACTTCCCATACTCTGGAACAAACTACCTATCTATATCAAACAAAGCTCCTCATTAGCACTCTTCATAAAAAATCTTGATGATTGGATGGGAAATAGGAAAGTCACCCTTGGATCACTTCTGTGGCTCTGCTCGACAGGGGCACAGGAAAATAATTTTCTTGGGTGGCGAAAGCCAGGGTACCTTTTTGGCTAGGCTTATATAGGCCCTAGGGCCAATAGCCTAGTACCAGCCTTTGAACTATGAGTTGATCAATGCAGAGGGACCCTTAAAGAAAGCAACAACAGTGGCGAGAAGAAAGTGCATGGAAACTCCAGTGTTAACAGTCAATATCAACCACCAATGTGTGCTGAATTTTACTGCCGTCACACAGATCTATGCAGTTATATTAGTCAGCAAATCCATGTGCTTTACAAACACAACAAGAGCAGTAACAGGACTCTCTAACCTCCATGGAAACGGGGGGATCACTATAAAGTACGCTAGAAAGTGAGATCTAGCACTAAAAATCCAACCTAGTAAAAATTACTATTAACAAGTGATCCTTACTTGGGGACATGGTTTCTTTAGCCAAAGACATTCTGTTTTAGCCTGTACTTCAGAGAACTAGACACCCCACAAGCAACACATAAACCACAAAAGCAGTGTGCAAAGCAGTCACAGCCCTTAAGGCCAAATACAACACCAAACATACTTGTCATAGGTGACTCCATAGTCAGACACACTGACGTCCCACTCACCAGGCTGAACAAGGAGAGGGTCACAGTAAGCTGCCTATCGGGCGCTAGAATCCGCCACATAACACAAGCACTCGGGTCTCTCCACGGCAAGTACAAATATGACACAGTCATTGTCCATGCTGGTGTGAACGACCTGAGCCTCCCTGGACTACATGAAAAGAGACATAGAGGAGCTCTCTGATTATGTAGCCCAGGCAGGTATGACTCTAACCCTGAGCAGTATCCTTCCTTCACCAAGAATGATGCCACAATATAGAGACAAGATGATCAGCTTTAACAATTGGCTTAATGTCTGGTGTCATTCAAAGGGGATCCAGTGTCTGTCTGCCTGGGATGACATGCTTGACAAGCCACGCTGCCGGCTTGCACCTGTCACCCTGGGATTCGGATATTGGCTAAGGCTCTTGCACCCCATAGTGCCTTTTTAGGCAAGGCTCAAATTCTAAACCTACCACCTAGAAAACAAAAATGGGAAGAAACTGAGGGTAATGCTGCTCAATGCCAGAAGTCTAAATCTCAAAAGAGGCCCTTCTCAGTATGGAGAACATCGATGTCTGTGCTGTAACTGAAACCTGGTTCAAGGCTCCTGAGAGCACCCCGCACTATTAGGTTTTACCTCATATCATGCTCCGCCCCAAAACCGGACCACACCACAAAAGGAGGGTGTATCCATATTCATAAAGGATACCCACACCTCCAGGTTGGTGGCGGAAACCATCCAGGTGCAACTAACCATAGCAAAACTGCTCTACAAATTGTAGCATGCTACAGGCCACCCTCTCAAACTCAGGAACCCCACACAGCCTTCCTGAAGACACTGGAGGGTATAAATGTATCTCCAAACACCATCATATTGGGTGACTTCAACTACCGAATATAGACTGGGAACATTACTCAAGCCCTAACTTTCTAGCCCAACGGTTCCTGGAGTTCATAAATTCAAATGCCATGGAACAGCTAGTCACTGTTCCAAAATATACTAGATCTCATTGTCACAAACATGGGGACAAAATGCTCCACACGAAGTATATCCCTCATTGGTGAGATCTGATCATAAACTAATCTCACTGGAAATCACCCCAAACAAAAGACCACAGTGAAGAACTTCCTAAAGCAAACTTCACACTACTCAAGACTGGTGTGGTATCCTTCAAGGCCCCTGAGCCAGTGGAAACCACAACCCAAGCTGCGGAAGCCCTTACAAATGCCTTCTATGAACACCTCCAGGACTGCATGGATCAGGCAATCCCAAATAAAACCAAGACTCTTTCCACAAAGGGCAAACGTCCAGTCTGGTGGACCCCAGCCATTAACAAACTTTACAATAAGAGGAGAAAGCTATTACATGATAGAACAAAATCCATAAAGAAGTCACCCTGATCATTATTAGTAAAAAATACGAGCACTCATAAAATCAACTAAGGCCAATTTTGAGAGAAAAATTGCCATGGATTCAAAGGACAATCATAAGGCCTTTTTCAGCTATGTTAGGAACCTGGGTGGAAACTCCCAGATATGCTCAGAATTAGTCCAAAATGATACAAAAATCACTGAACCCACAGACATTGCCAACATACTGGCAGACAGGTTCAGTGCAAACTTCACCCCTCTCCCCTAAAGGAGAGATAACTATCCCAGCCGAGTGTAGCCTCCCGGACATCTCAAGGTGAAAGCTGCTCTCTCTAAAGCTAAAACACAGCATCAATGGGACCAGATGGTGTCCCGGCTGTGTGCTACACGAGCTAAATGAGGAATTAAACCCGCACATAAGGCAGCTGTTTAATCTCAGCCTTACCACAGGATACGTGCCCAAGGAGTGGCGTACGGCAACTGTTGTCCCACTCCACAAAGGGGACCCTGGTAATTATAAGCTTAACAAGTCGAGTCTGCAAAGCTATGGAGAGGATCATAATGGAGCTCATAAACAAAGATATAGGGGACTTGCAGACATTGGACCGACCCAGTTTGGCTTTGTCAAGGGAAGATCATGGTTTTTGAACTTGCTTGAAATAGTCACCAAGGCCATTGATGAGGAAAAGGCAGTCCATACAGCCTACCTTGACCTTGCAACACAATACCCACTTATTGTAAAAACTTACCAGCTTAAATGTAAACCCATATGTCACAAGATGGGTTGCAAACTGGCAAGGACAGAACCCACAGGGTTAGAGTTGCTGGCTGTCAGACTCGTCACAAGTGGTGTCCCACAGGGCTCCTTGGCCCCTATTGTTTGGCATCTACTTCTCAGAAGTACAGGCCAACATAGGAGGACTTTGACAAAGTTTGCAGGCGACTGCAAACGCCATAGTGGAAAGTGCATCAGACACGGATATCCTTCAGAAGGGACTCACGGAAACAGATAGCTGGTGCCAGAGCCATGGCCTGAAGTTAAACGCCAAAAATGTATAGTCATACCCTTCAAGGTAACCCCAAGCTACCATATAGGTGGCAATCCACTAAGCACAGAAGAGGTTATCAGGGACCTGGGGACCCAGGTTGACAGTGGCCTTTCTTTTGACACTCAAATTGCTAAAGTGGTTAGAAAGACCTTCTACATTGCCCACCTGATCATGAAGGGATTCACATCCAGATCTAGTGAGGTTATTGTTCCCTGTACTCTTCACTTATCAGACCAATGATCGAGTACAATGCCCCATTCGGGATGTATCTCACCCGACATCTGCAGCAATTGGAGAGACCCCAAAAGTTCCTCACCAAAAGGATAAAGGGACTCCAAAATCTGTCATATGCTGCCAGATTGAAGAAACTCCAGCTCTATTCAGTCGCATACCATCTGCTCAGAGGTGACATGTGCCTGACATACAAGGCCATGTCCAACCCGGAATTAATGGACATGCTCCACCTCAAAAAATCCAAATCCACCAAAACCACTAGAGCAAGCGACTTAAACCTTAGCACGGATACAAATAGGATGTGCTGGAGGGATAGATTTATCACTGAGAGACTCCCTATGCTGTGGAATAAAATCCCGGTCCATGTGAGGCAGAGCACCTCGCTGACTCTGTTCAAGAGAAATCTAGACCTGTGGATGGGAGATCGTAGGTTTACCCCGGGAATCATCTCTGTGTCACTGCTGGACAGAGGCACAACAAACTAATGGGCACAGTATTTTTTCATATAAGGGGTGGCGTAAGCCACAAAAATTTGGGCTAGGCTTATAAATGCCTTAGGGCAGATAGCCTAGTATAAACCTATGAACCTATGAACCTATTAAACAGAGGCCTTAAATTTATACCCACAACAATCAGGAATTTTAGAAAAATTTTAAATGAACTTGGAGAACAGTAAGACATTTCCATACAAGTTTGCACAACTACTAAGCAAGCTTTTTTCCTTTAGTTGCCATCATTAAATCTACTGACTTTAAAAACATCAAAATCCATTCCTTCCTTTACTTGCCAGGTGATGAATGGGGATAAAATGTATATGCAGTATTATGTTGGTAAATGGTACAAATTTAGGGTTAATTTTAACTTAAGTAAGAATGAATGGAGCAGAATAAAAAATTCAAGTGTGAATAAGGACATGTCATAAGACCAGTGGACGCAGAGAGAAATATTGTAATTGTGCATTCTTGAGTTTGCCTCTCTGTGTTTACACTTATTACAGAATACAGATGATTATGCCAATGCCACTAATGTCTTCTGTACAGAAGGAGCTTAGTGTGTTGCTGAAAAACAAAAAAAGCAGTGGAAAATGGCTCATTTAGCTGAAAAATATGCTCAGACTCTATAAATTATGGATTATCATTTGGTTCTTTTCTAACGTTTGCCAAGAATTCATGAGTTTGCTCATCAGTCAGAAGGCCTGCTGTGTCAGGTATTGGTGGAATGCTGGAGAGAGTTAAACAGATGAGTTTTTGCAGTCACACGTTAATGATTTACCCTGCTATATAAGGAGAGTGAACATGTCTTGCAGAAACTTAAATCTGTGGAATGTCAGAATGTTTTATTGTTGGTGGATGTGGATGTGACAAGCCTTTTTGCAAGTATTCACAACAAAGGGGTTTTGCGGGCAATTCTGCAATTTTATGGTACATATCTGGCTGCTATTTATATTAAAGAATTCACTAAGTTGTGCTTGTAAAGAATTGTTTTTATTTCAGTGGTAAATACTATCTTCAAATTTGTAGTATATCTGTCAACTAAATATTACCATCTTCTACCAGTTTACTTATGGAATTACAGAAGTCAAGGCATAAACTTTCAGGATAATGTACATTTTTATGACTGTTATAAATGAGTTGTTTTTCATTGTAAAAAATTCACAGTGAGAATTTCAAACATTTGCGGATAAGTTGCATTTTAATAACTCTGCTTTTCATTTATTTACAGAAATATGAAACCATGTTTTGGAGTATAAGACTGAAATTTGACTACAATAAGCCATGTTATTAGGTTTTTATGAAAAAAAAACTGTTGTCAGTTAATATCGCTACACAAATTGCTTGCATCCCCATCATCCATTTAAATCATTGCCCTAGAGTAAATTTTTAGGGCTAAAAGTTTATTTATACATCACTAAGAATATCTTAGAGCTGCAATGGATATTATTACAAGACTGGATAAAGAGGATATCTGCAAACAAACCATTGCTATGTCTTTGTCTTGGATAAAGTAGATGAATGCCCACATGGATGTTTCTAAAACAATATATACGTGTAATAGTTTTTATGAGGGCATTCTGTTATTAGGCTGAGTCTTTATATTAATGATTCTTATTGTAAAAACATGTTTCTTTTCTTTTTTAGCATTTTGTTGGAATTGTTTCATAGACATGAGTAAAGAACGTGCATGTCTAACACCATGGCGAAGGTTGGAATTACTAGATTTGGCTGCATTTGATGTCTGATAATTTATGCCAGATTAAAGAGTGGAAAGGTGGAGCCTGTTGCCATTAATTACCTTTTCCTTGAACCAAAATACATGGCTTATATGTTTAAGAATGATTCTAGTTGTGGATATTTCCAGGGCACTGTTTCAGCAAAGGCTAGAAAGCATGTGATTAATGAAAAGTCCATTACAGTCTTCCAAGACTGTGACCCCAAATAATATCAAAAGGGGGAATGCTGCTGTGGAATATGCCATGGTGTCCACATGAGTCATTAGTATAACAAAGAAGGATTTTACTCATCTGACAGAAGGTGCAAAAGGAACTACTGTAAGTGCCTTATCAGCCAACGCTCCAATTTAGATTTTTTTTTTTGTTTTTTCGGAGTGAATGAGGAGTAGTTTGGTAACAGTTTGAAAAAAAGGCCTAATGACAACTGTCATAGTGACAACACACTCCTAAGAGTCAACCCAGTAGTCAGGATCTTGGGGACACACATAGACAGTAATCTAACCTTTGACCATCATGTATCTACAGTAGTGAGGAAATCATTCTATATTATGCAGCTTATAAACAAAGGTATAACATCTAGGTCCAATGAAATCATTGCCCAACTGTATTCAGCATTCTTCAGACCTATCATTGAGTACAGTGCCCACTTTGGTATGTACTTAACCTGGCACATCCAACAACTGGAACATCTACAGAGGTTCCTCACTAAAAGACTGCAGGGTGTAAGTAATATGTCCTATGCAGACTGCCTCAAAGCCCTATCTCTGTGTTCTGCATTCTACAGGCTGTTGAGAGGAAATCTATGCCTGGCATAGAAGTCATTGTCAGACACCACGTATGGACCTGCATAACCACAAAACCAGCAGCACCAGAACTATCCATCCTAAAGACCTAAACATTGCTTGTGATATAAATAGGACCTGCTGGAGAGACAGGTACATATCCCAGAGACTACCCTATCTTTGAAACAATCTCCCCATCCATGTGAGACAGAGTTCCTCCCTAATCCAATTCAAGTGTAACTTGGACAATTGGATGGGCAACAGGAAATTCATCTCTGGTTTGGCACCTGTGTCTCTAATGGACACAGGCAGCCAGTATATGGTTCATCTCCCAGACCCCTGTTTGTAAATGTTTTATCTTCCAAGCCCCTGCTTACAATTATCAAGGGTACCAGAACTTGTCAGAGGTTTGGGTTGCAAGGTTAGGCTTAAAAAGGATGAACAACAGATGAAGAATGCACCAATTTATTGTACCGCTAGCGCTTCGGCAAATGCCTTCAAGGAGTATAAAACATAACAAAATAAGCTCAGTTTAAATACCATAGCAAACAAGACAATTAACCAATAAACTAATTAATTATCCAATAAAATTAAAAAAATCATTAAGAAATCAAATTAAAAGCCTCCAGTTACATTCTACATTAAGACCCTGAGGAGATAAAGTATCATATTTCAAAATTAAAATGCTTTCCTTATACAATCATTTTTTCTTATACAATTGATCAGAAAATACACCTTTATCAACTTGTTCCAAAATTGTGGCTTGTAGACCATTAAGGTTAGAGTTATGAACCAACATAAAATGCTTAGCCACAGGGCTATCTTCTTTTTTATTTATAATGCTCCTGAAGTCTGATTTTAAATTCCCTTTTACTTTCCCCTATATATACAAATCCACAGGGGCACCTCAGTGCATAAATAATACCTTCAGTATTGCAATTATATATATTATTAACATAGAATGGATTTTTTTTAGGCTTAAAAAGGCCCTAGTGGCCTAGTACACACCTATTAAATAGTTCTGTAGATTCCTTTTCCATCACTTGTTCTGCTAGTCCGCATCATGAGACACCAACCCTCTCTATTAAAAAGTATTTCCAGAGATGCATGGAGTACTTAGCCCCTACAATCAATTTTCTGTTTTCTGTCCCTACTTCTCCCTCTGTCCTTCTTGCTCAGAATGATCCCTTCACAACTTCTTGGCATGATTTTGCACACCAGTGTCATGTCCCACTTCCTCTTCTGCTCTCAAGTAAGAAGAGCTTCTCTCAAGTGAGGTATAACAGCTGGTATGTGAAGAACTGGATGCTAGATGTTTTAAGCTACACCTTCTCCTTCATTTATAGCTGAGCAAAGGACCTAAAAATGGACAATAAGTGACTAGCATCTCCTTAGGATAAGGGATACCCAAGTCATGTACAGCAACAGGTATGTATCCCAGAGACTACCCTATCTTTGAAACAGTCTCCCCACCCATGTGAGACAGAGTTCCTCCCTAATCCAGTTCAAGTGCAACTTGGACAATGGGCAACAGGAAATTCATCTCTGGTTTGGCACCTGTGTCTGTAATGGACACAGGCAGCCAGTATATGGTTCATCTCCCAGACCCCTGTTTGTAAATGTTTTATCTTCCAAGCCCCTGCTTACAATTATCAAGGGTACCAGAACTTGTCAGAGGTTTGGGTTGCAAGGTTAGGCTTAAAAAGGCCCTAGTGGCCTAGTACACACCTATGAGACTATAAACCTAAGTGATAAAGGAAGTTGCTAAAGGACATTTAAAAGGAATTCTGAGAAACACTGATGATCTCCACAGAATTTAATGGGGATGATAATTTTTCAGTCTTCAGTGATGAGGATGAAATTGTCCATGCAGAATATTTCATCAATCTAGTCTCCTAGTATAACAATGAGTTTAGCTACAGCAAGTGAGCATTATTTTCTACTCCACTGCTTGTGTAGAAAGCTCCAAAGAGATGTTTCATATATAAACTTGGATATTTGTCCCTAGCTTTGTATTTTGGTTAGTATTTGAACAGTTTTAAGATCTTCTGTAGATGTACTGATTAGCTTATACATAAGAAAATTAAAAGCGATGTGACTTGTGCCTTAAAAAAATTCAGGCTATGAGCTATTAATGAGCTGCTTCCTGTAGTCCAGGGTTTGATTCCCAAAGGCTATGTTAGCCTAGTGTGTGAGAGCAAGTCATTAACTAACAAGTGATCTGGAACAGTAGGAAAACTGGACTAGGTACATCAATAATCTTGTCAATGGCATGCCAAGTAACTTCTTATGAACTTACTGCCATGTTCTGTTTTTCTGAAAATTTATTCTAAAAAGTGATTGAAAACATGCTAAGCTTTCCTAAAAAAAAAAATCATCATATCTTCAAGAGAGAGTGGTTCATACGTTCTTTCAATAGTCTGTCACCTTTCCTTCTGTTCTGGAGGAATGCAAATATGTGGGAATTCTGTTTGCCCATACAGATCTAAGGAAGTAAAACTTGATATAAATGGTTTGAAGCTTGAGTTTATATGTTTTTGTGTGTGTGCGTGTGTTTTTGTGCAATGGCTTATACTTTTGATTGATGGGACACTAGTATTCTAACAACTCTCCATTCCTACTTTCCTCCTTAACCTTTTTCCACCTGCTCCATTTCTTATTAAATCTTTCTGTAAATTCCTTTTCCATCACCTGTTCTGCTAGTCCACATCATGAGACACCAACCCTCTCTGAGATGCATGGAGTACTTAGCCCCTACAATCAATTTTCTGTTTTCTCAGTCCCTATTTCTCCCTCTGTCATTCTTGCTCAGAATGATCCCTTCACAACTTCCTGGCATGATTTTGCACACCAGTGTCATGCCCCACTTTCTCTTCTGCTCTCAAGTAAGAAGAGCTTCTCTCAACTGAGGTATAACAGCTGCTATATGAAGAACTGGATGCTAGATGTTTTAAGCTACACCATCTCCTTCATTTATAGCTGAGCAAAAGACCTAAAAATGGACAATAAGTGACTAGCATCTCCTTACGATAAGGGATACCCAAGTCATGTACAGCAACAAAGGTTGACATAAGTACCTTACAAACTCTAGAAGAATATGGATGCAGCCAATACAAACTCTAGAGGGATACTGTGATTTCATATTATTGGGGAATATCAGACAAAAGATGCTACTGAATCCTGGACTCACTATAAATTGTCCAGTTCAGTTGTCAAGAAGTCCCAGGTACTAAGTGATACAGCAGCATTATGAGACCAAAGCAATACCTTACCACCGAAAGGTCCTCAGGTGGAATTAGTTACCTAATCCAAGGGATAGTCTTCAGATAGTAATATAAATGTTTGACAGCAGCTGACACCTGCTCTGGAAATGTGAGGTTACCATTCACAATCACTCCCTGACTAAGCACTACAGATAGAAACTTTGGTATGTCTTCCCTATAAATAATATGGGGTTTGAGTACTGGAAATATAAAATCCCTTAAAGAGGAATAAATAACTAATGACATCAACTTAGAGATGCAGAGAGGAAAATAATTACATTTCTTCTAGATATGAACAGAATCCATATTACCTGCTAAAAGAACTGAGACTTATCATACATTACATATCATCTGCATGGCATTGACCAAACAAACCTTTTATTTTAATTATTTGTCTCAAAAACAGCTTGTATATGGTGAATAACAACATACACAGTATGGCAGCCTGTGGTACACTATATCTCATATAATAAGAGGAAGGCATACTAATACCCAAATGGGAATGGCAGAAGGGGGCAAGAGGTAAACCAGCCCAGGAACATAAGTGAAGATGCCCTACTCATTCCAGAAAGATATCTTGATCCACCATGTTGAATGCTGAAGATGAATCAAGGGGACAAAAACTGAATACCAGACTTTATCTCTTTCAATTAGGAGATCATTCACTGTTCTAAAAAGGGCACTGTTAATACTACTGTGAGTTTGAAAACAAGACCGAAAAGGATCAGGGGACCAAACTCCTTCAAAAATGACTCAACTTGCTCGTAAATAATTTTTGAGTAATGTTATCAATAAATTGTAGGAGAGAGGGCCATAATTATAGTGTATGTCAGGAATCAACAATGTTTTTTGAAGACTGGGGAAATCAATACATCCTTAAATGATGATATAAATGCACTTATCCTCAAGGAAGTCCTGACAAAACCCCTTTAATTGGAGAGGTCAGACTGACAATGAGCATAAAAAGCATAAAGAGTAAAGCAGTTCTCCATCAGATGGCTCCTTCTCCAGCAGCATTCCAGGTTTCACCTATCTGCTTTAAGGAAACCGAATTCAGGATTGAACTGTAGTTTATACAACTACACAGCTGGTAGTCATACATGAAGCATATCCACAGTCAACCAATCTGGATTATTTCCACTGAACCTCATGCATAGTCAGTAGAGTACAGGAGTTAGGGTTTCACTAGATACTTTAGTTAAATTCCTACAGTTTGATTCACATTTATAAAATCAAATGCTCATATACTCAAATCTCACTCAAATCTCACAAGATCAAGCTGAAATGCAAAAAACAAAACTGCTTCCCCACCTGGAGGCTGTGCCCCACCACATCCTCTGCTACTTATATATTTTAACTCTGAAATTGCTCCACAATTGGGAAAGGACCAATACCCCAATCCCCACTATGCCTCGATCCTGCACAGTCCAGGTCCCTGCAAACACTATTCTTTTTATTTTTGTCAGTTTGATCTTCTGGGGTTCAAGCATTTTGTCTAAATCATCTGATAGTTGAGTATATGGACATTTGAGCTTGTGAAGGGAAACCCTACAATTTACAAGAACAGGGTTAAGAGTTCTTTTAAGGGGGCAATACAATATGATATGAATCAGGATATGGTCAGAGCAAGACTCAAATTCCACCAGGATGGCATACCTCTCAACCTCTTAGTGTACGAAATATGGACAAAACTTAAAATAATGGGGAGACAAAGGACCAAAAATAGGGGTGGATTTTAACTATTGCTCTTATAAACTTAAGAAGTTACAAGAATAACAGGAGTTGTGTTAGCATGCATTTTCTGAAGGATATGAAGTCTGAAACTCAAATGTATATTATTATTTAGTGACTTCAATCCTTAGTGATTTGCCAGAAAACCACAGGTTTTATGAGAAACAGACCAAAAATATGAAGCAAAAATATGGAATTCTGTGAAAATCTGGACAATTCAGACATGTGATAGATCGACTTTTCCAAAGATCCTTTCAAGCCAAAAGGTACAAACAGTCTAAGCTGAAAATAAATGCTATCCCTACAGACATACAGACAATCTAGAAGTAAAGACTAACAAAACAAAAGTCTTGATTTAACAGGAACAAGCAGAATAACATGAAATAACATGAAGGAGTGTTTCCAAGTGGAGAAGTTTAAAATTTCTAAATGAACAGTACATGTAAAACCTAAAACAAGATAGATAAATGTAATTTACCTGCCTTTACAAAGGAATAAGGTCTTAACAGAAGCATGTACCATGAATTTGGAAGTACTGCATTAAGTAAAATAAGTCACTTTTTACTAGCGGCAACAAAATCTTAAGGTCATACATGAGAGAAATCAGCGATGGCTAATTTATGATTGGTGTTAAGAGCTACAGATGAGAGAGCTACAGTTAGGACAGTGTTACATATAGGTTAGAGATGCAAGCACAACATCTGGAACACCAAGTCCAAGTAACTAACAATTGTAAGAGATGTCACACCTGGAATACTAAGTCCAGGCCATTAACTATCATCAGAGATGTCAGACCTAGTTGGAACACCATGTTAAGTATGGCCTTTATGAAGTTCTGCTATGATACTTTGAAAAGTAGAACATCAAAAAAAAATTTCTGCCCTAACTGCATGAAAATATTTCCACACACTAATGATTTAGACAGATGTACTTACCTGGAAAACAATTTTCTGAAATGTAATTTCCCACAAAGTAAAGTAAGTATATTTTGTGGGGGGAGCAACTGTGCTTACAATACCCATGAGGAGGACTTTCCCTGGTGCACTATTGTTACTTTATTATTATTTTTATTCTAAGGTCTCTTTAGATAAAGGAAAGAGTTATACTTTAAAACATTAAAAAATGTCTCACTCTTTCTCCAAGAAGCTGCAGCTTTGGAGTAATAAAATGCATTAACTAAGTACATATATATTGCTACTATATGTAGTGAGCTAACAACTACAAGGAAGCAATGTATCAAGCAACCATGCTACAACAGATATAAAACAAACAATTAGCAGGTGAGCATCTGAAGGGAATCTCCTTTATCATGGGTCACAGAAGTACTAACCTGAACAAATCCAAATCTCTTCATCATAGACTTCAGTTTTTTGATAAGGGCCACCAACTCCACAATGACACAGTTAATGAAATTGGCCAAGAACCAATAAGTTTAGTTGGCTGTAGGCAGTCAATAAAATGTTAGTCAACATTTTTAGAAACATCTTCATACAGCCACATAGACAGTAGATAAGGAGGCACTTACAACTCGTACCAGTACCTATGATATACTCAATGGTGCTGCTGTTCCCACTGGGAACTTGGATCATCTGCATATTTACCTTAAAGAGGTAGCAACTTCCAGTTTTGGCAAGTAACAAGAGTATCCCAATCAGAAAAGATACATGAGAAATTACATAGGAATGTGCTTAGAGACCAAACAGTGGACTGAGGCCCCACAAACTCAGAAGCCATATTGAAATGTGCCCACCAGCACCCAGCATTATGTCCTCTCACATTACAAAATTTCTTACATAGGTAAAATGCCCTTAATACCCTATCTATCAGAAGAAGTCACTAATAAAAGGTCAAGGGGTCAGACTAGCAAGAATGGTTTCAGACTTCTATGAGTTTTTAGGTCAAATAGAAATTCTTAAAGGTATGTTGGTTAGTAGAGGCTATCCCTTAGAATTTGTGGAAAATACATTAAAGGAGGTGGTATCTAAAAGGGAACAATGTATATTTTTTCCATTATTAGGTAAGGGTCCTAATATTTTAGTTGAAGGTATGAAAAGTTCTTATAGCCAGAATAATAAGTCTTTTCATAGTGTTGGTATTTTTAGATATAACCAGCAGTTTAAAAGTATAAGCAACATTGTTCAACGTAACTGGAATGTATTCAATATTAATAAAGAATTTTTGGATATTGTGGGAAAAAAACCTAATATTGTTTACAAGAAGGACATTACTATAAAAAACATGGTAGAGAGGGTACAAGAGATTCACTCTGGGCCCAAGGGAATGTTTAAATGTGGTTTTTGTCTGCAGTGTAAACATATTCTAGAAGGCACAGAGTTGTTTATTCCAAATTATGGCAAATATATATACAAGAAAAAATTTACCTGTAACAGCAAGGCTGTTGTTTATATAGGGACATGCATGCAATGTCCTTGTTTTTATATCGGGAAGACTATTAATGCTCTTAGGAGCAGAATGTATCAACATTCCTATGATATTAAAAAACAAGATTTAAAAAATATTCTGGCAGTGCACATTATTAATAATGAGGGACATGATTTTAGATTTTCAGTATTAGAACAAGTTACAGTTGGAGATAGAGGTGGTCCCCTTAATGATTTTTTGGAAAATAGGGAACTAAGATGGCAGTAACTAATGCAACATCATTCCCAGGTTTAAACATGAATACATCTATCAGTTCCACTCTTAGATTAAAATCTGAAGGTTATTTTTGAATAAAAGTATAGTAAATTAAGGATTTCTATGGTTTGAACAAAATACAGTGTAATTTCTATGTTTTTTTATTGTAATATGGTTTAAAACAATGTATTTAATGTTTTGGATATCTTAATGGGGCTGTAGTAATTGAATTCAATTTAAGTAATTTAATTATGATGTCATTAACTATGAAGGCGTGTGTTTAGTTCACTATGTATGTGTATTCTGAAGAAGTTTTTATTAAAAAATGAAAGCGCTAAATAACAGGATTTCGTGGATCTCGTCTTTCTTTCCTGGCTGTTTTTAGTTAAAATGCCCAAAGAGAGATCCATAAAGAACCAAAACAACGAATCCCCATCATGAGGCCCCTATCATACTGAATATGTCTCATCTCCTCGCCGAAGTAATCCCTTTATCTTTACAAAAATGATGCTGAAAAGAGTAAATAAGACAGCTTGGATAAAAGGAGCTCACTATAATTGCAAATAATAGTTCATGGCTGTTTATAATATCAGTATCTGTACATAAAATATAGAAGGAAAATATGGAGCAAACAGATCAAATTTATCAAGAATATGTGGAAAAAAACAAAACTTTGTTTATCCAGCTCCATGGCAGGTAGAGTTGATGGTCTAACTAAATCTCAGGTGTGATTAGTACCCCAGGATCAGAAGGAGTAGACCAGAGAAGGATGGAAGTTAGTGGTCCATGTTAACTTGTCCATGCCAGAGGATGCTTTGGTGGCCAGGTATTACACTTTGTGTAGGTTGTAGCTCAAGGAATGTGAGCCCCCCCAAAGAAGTGCACATATACTTTTTTGTGGAGTCTGTGGGCTTGGGAAGTAATGTAGTCACACTGAGTATATTATAGTCATTGTAGTATGCTTTATGGGTAAAAGTGTGCATTATGATCATAGAGAAATATTTTTATTACCCACAACTCACAGATGTCAGCTCCCTTTTGGTATAATTATGGGTTAGAGTGGAACAAACAAGACGAGCGATGATAAAGGCTTGATGGGTGGGAGCCAAAAAAAGGTATATTTTATTTACATATTTGTTAAGCTTATTAGTGGACAGGTTCAAGGATCTTTTTTATTCATGACCTCATCAAAGGCACATACTACTATGTATATACAAACTGTGCAATAGCAATTTGCTGAGGGACAAACAAAAAAGACACAATAGTTATATGAGTGATAGAACTCATATGGATACAGAAAATGCACACTAGAAGAAAATACAGTAATCAGATTTAGTCACTTTTGACAAGTATAAGTTAAGTAATTACTCCAATCTCAAGTGCTGACATTTGCAGTCTGAGCCACAGATGGCTACTTACTTATTGGTTACCTACTTATTTAAATTCTGTTCTTTTCTTTCAGTCAAATGCAAAGTATTTCAGCAAGCTGGTGCTACCCTACTAAAGGTCTCTTCATCTATAGCCTTAAGAAAAGCAAGAATTCCATGAATATGTATTTTTAATAGGTAGCGATGGGAACCTATTGTGCAGGGGATGCAGTATTCATGGATTTTAGTAGCTCAAATCATAATTTAGTGATTGTAACAAGGCCCTTGCTGTTTGGGAAAGAGAGTTAGACTTGTGTTGACATACACACTGATAATTCCCAGTATAGCAGAATGAGAGAAAGCTGAAGAGTTCAATTCGCATGATTTGAAATAGAATTATGCAATCAATTTGAGGATATACAGTTTAATTCCAATGACTGTTGTCAGATTTGGAGTAAGGTAGCTTATAAATTTGCAGTTTAGCTTTAACCATTTAACAAATGTTCACTCAGAGTAAAGTTTTTATGAGACGGAAGGATCAAGCCAGACTGCTAAATATTAGAAAAATAATAAAAATAATAATAAGAAAGAAAAAGGAAAAAAGAAAACTGGTTGAAGTTTATTTATCTTTTAAGCCGCTTGAATTAACTAGAGTTACTAAACTGAAAAGATAAAAATGTTTATCCAGCAAAAGTCTGCTGCAGGAGTCAAAGTCCACAGCCAAACAAATAAGAATAGGGTGAGGCTGTAACCAAATGATAAAAGAAACAAGCATGATAATAAATTCTCATGTCAAAAATAAACTTCATTCTGCATGTATACATCTATGATAGCTGTGCCAAACAGCTAGAATAGATGGATTTCAAATAAATGAAAACTACATATAATAGAAAACTAATCCAATAGCATTCATTCAATGCGCAACATTATGCAAAATGCTGGAAAAGGCACTAGTTATTATAATGAAGTATCAATAAATATCACATAGTTCACTCTAAAAATGGCTTTCTTAATTGAATATACTGGAACAAACTCTTTAGATCTCAATCTGGGCGTCATGTATGTCATCAAAATCATCAAAGGGAAAATAAGTCAAACAGGAAAAATATACTGCCAGAGAAAATAAAACCCCAAGCTAATAAAAGGCAACAGAATTTATAAAGTGGTTCAAGTATATGTGGGCCATCCATCCACTTCATACAGACTGAAAGGTCAGTACTTCTGAATGGCCACAGTTAATGCTTAATAGTAACATGGATGATATAGGCCATGAAAAGTAGTTACAAACTGAAAAATTCAGACATGTTTTAAATAAGTAATATCTGAGCTCAACAACCAATATGAAGAGCCTTAAACTATTCAGATGCAGTTACAAGGCATATCCAACCAACCAGTCCACACAGTATAACAATGTGAAGCTGCAGCTAAACCTGACCCTTAATAAGTCCATGCATGTGATCATAAGCAAACAAACAGTCAACAAGTAATGCTTCAGGTAGAACAAAGAACTTGTTATACAATAAATGCTGTAATAACAGGTTCACCATACTGTGAATATAGTGGCTGAATGGAATAATAATAAAATATAAGCTAAAATTATCTGCAATAGCATATAAATAAAGTGATGTGAAATCCAGAAGCTGCATGATAAAAATTAATGATAAGTGTTAAACACTGAGGTTTCAAACACCCAAAGAAAACACCAAAAGTTCTGAATTAATAGCAAGAGAGAGACTAAACTAGTGACCATGTCTAATTCCAGTCAAGTGTTTAGAAAATGGCGGTTTAGAAGTTCAGTGCTTTAACAAGAGATAAAGCAAATTGCACTCTTCTTTATGTGCTCTGGTATTTCCTTATCTCTGCTTATGTTCACTTACCTCTTCATTACACGACTATCATGGAAGAGTGATGCTATCAGTGGGACTACACTTAACAACAAATTAGAACAGAAATCAGGGGGAAGTTGCTTTTGCTTTATCACTTGTGCCATTTTATTCCTTCAGCTCAACTACATAAATAGGAAAAGGCTTCAAATACTTTATCTCCTAACATCAATAAGTCCATGATTAACCTTTTTTTGTTTTCTTACTCTCTTGGAACAAACTAAAATAACTGTGTCATCATTTAGTAGAAGGAGACAGAGGGGTGTGCTGCACTCCTGAGTGCTTCATCCTTCTGATGAAATTTTAAACTGAGGTTGCATTTGCATGAGTTGGGAGTATCTCAGGTGTTTATAAAAGATTTTATGGCACCTAGCAGAAAGAGTAGGGGTACTTTATTAAAATATAACAGCATATGCAATAAAAATCCTAAAGTGTCCCTAACATATCATCCTGTTTATGTAAACAAATTCTTCCATCAATAAAAACAATATAACACAAACCTATAAGGAGCATTACAAAAATATGTCATTAACTTCCCCAGCCAATATACCATAGCCACCATTTACTGCAATCTAATATATTCACAATGTTCCTACTGAAAAATAATTTATTAATCTTTGTTTTCCACATGTGATAATAGCCATACAGGCTTTGTCAGTATATTCAATTTCATCTGTAAAACAAGTATAATAGCCAAATACTACATTAGTCAGTGTCATATGTTTCCTGAAATGGAAAATACATTCTGTTCCCTAATAAGATTCCATAATGAGTTAAATTTTGGACATTCAAAACGTACGTACATGTTCCATTGTTTCCAGGGCCTAGCAACTATTATAATATTATGCATTTAAAATCATATATTTCATATCTCCCTTAACTGGATGTTTGTACACATGATTGTAGAGATATGCTAATTTATAATAGAAATACATCTCAAGTTATAAGTATTATTAAAAAGTACTGGCCGATACTACAACAACTTTTCTTATTAAAAGAAACAGGAAATGGACATCTTAGTTTTTGATTTAAGAAGTCTAATAACTTAAAAAAATATGTTATGTTAGAAAGAACAAAAATGTACATTAAATTGTCTAAATAGTAATAACCAAGGCACTTACACCACTAATAAATGTATGTACTGTAAGTATATACATGTTAACAAGTTTATTATACATCTGGTGAGCAAACAAAATTTTATATTAAGGGCACATGAAACATGTGATACTAAAAATATAGTTTATATAGCAAAATGTCAGATGTGTGATGTTTTCTATACAGGTAAAACTAACTGTAAACTCAAGAAGGGTGTAGGGGACTATTTATCAGGTCTAAAAATGTGTATTGAAACTAAAACATACTAAGGAAACAAGTAATGCACATTTTTTAAAATTTGTTATATTACATACTAAGGAAACAAGTAATGCACATTTTTTTTAATTTGTTACATTACAAGTGGTATATGAACACATAAGTGGTGATGATGTTAAAAATATGACAGAGAAAGAAGAAAATATCAGGTTTAGGGCACAACAGTATCCAGGACTGAATGAAATGTTTAGCATTAAACCTAGTCTGAAGGAACTATGTAACCAAGTTAAGTGAGTGTTCCTTTAAGATTATTTGGATTGAATTTTAATTATATGGTCTTAGTCATGTGAATTTTTTTTTCATGTGGTCTTAGTCATATGAACTTGTTTTAGGTATAAAAGGAAGTGTTTCGTCCTATGTAGTCATTTGCCTAATGAAGCTTTTATGTGAAAGTGTTAAACTTGCAATGTTCTTATTAAATTTTGATTTTTAAATTATACTGTTTGGCTGTGGTTCCAGATAATTTTGTTTTATTATCAGTTTGAGTACTTATAGTTTATCCGAATTTAGTGTTGTTGTGTTATCTTATTTTATCTTATACAGACCACCCATGCAAGCCTCATCATTCGTCATGATGTTACTTAACAACAGACTTGTTTGCCACATTGCTCAATTTACAATAATATCAACATGCTTTGTAAATGACAGAGTGCTGGAGACTGCAATTCTAAAATCTTTGCATTTTCCATTTTTCAATTAAAAATATGGTATTAATTGAAACTTTATCATTAATACCAGGGTGTTGTTTGAGAGGGCACTGAGGTAAGGAATTAATGAGCATATGTATGCTATAAAAAAAGAAGGCTGTTAGGAATTCCCTTTATAAACACAGCATATAATGCAGGGATTTAAAAAAGAAATGTATTTTTTTATGTTGGAAAGGGTTTCCCAAAATATTAGAGGAGGTGACTGGGAGGCATACGCGGAAAAAAGGAAACTTGCATAGCAACTTAAACTGAATGCCACCTAACACCCTGGTATTAATGATAATGCTTTGATTAACAGCATATCATTGTTAACATCAGGGAAGTTGTGAATACAATTTTTAAGAATTTTTTAATGGGATTTTTTAAGGATGTAATTTATAGGTTCATAGGTTGGTACTAGGCTATCGGCCCTAGGGCCTATACAAGCCTAGCCATAACAATTCCCTGGATATTTCTTCCCACAATATTTACTTCCCTGGACCCCTGTCTAGCAGGGTGACTGACGTGATCCCCGGGGTGAATTTCCTATCTCCCATCCAATCCTCAAGGTTCCTTTTGAAGAGGGCCAAGGAGGTGCTCTGCTTGACATGTATGGGCAGTCTATTCCAGAGTATGGAGAGTCTCTGGGTCAGGAAGCTATCCCTCCAGCATGTTTTGTTCATTGTGATGACAAGGTTTAGATCCCTGGAGCGGTTGGTTCTGAGGGATTCGGATTTCTTTAAGTGGAGCATGTCCAACAGCTCAGGGTTTGACATGGCCTTATTTGTTAAGTAGAGATCACTTCTGAGTAGACGATATGCCACAGTGTACAGCTGGAGTTTTTTTAGATGGTCAGCATAGGGCATCTGCTTTAGGCCTGTGATTCTTTTAGTGAGGTATTTCTGCGGCCTTTCCAGCTGTTGCAGATGTCTTGTGAGGTACATTGGATCTTTGTAAATCACTTTTTTGATTTATTAATTAATATCTTTATTAATATTAATATTGGTAATTATATATTAACATTATTATTATGTTATATTATCAATATTAATAGCAATATTTATTAATATTGTTTATATGTATTGTTATCAACATTATTAGATGGACTGTATCTTTAAATCTGTTTGGGAAAAAATTTGGATGAAATTTATTTAATTAATTGAGTTATTGGTCTTGTTAATAAGATTAATATGACTGGTTAAGCTGTTATTGTATTACTTATAAATAAGGTTGTATGCAACAGTTTTTGTTATTCTGATGAACTTTTTAGTAAACAAACAAAAGTACTTAACTTTATCATATTTAATGCAATTAAAATTTCTTGAGACAACTTGACAGCATTTTTATTTCATAAGAATTCCTATGCAATACAACATTTACAGACACATTACATAATAATGTCCCGCGTAATGCAACATTTACAGCTCTGTATCTATTGGAATTATCGTGTTCCTAAAACATCTGAAATTTCTCAAGATAGTAAACCATTCTGTTGGGATTTGGGGTAATCTTGAATTTTTTAATGTGATTAGAATTCGACAAACAGACTAAAAACCGAGGAAGTGGGGAGGGAGAAGTGGTCTTAATTGACATTTTCAGCTATTAAGCTATTCTATTACACTTTAATGTCATTGGATAGTATTAAAAATAGGATTTCTAGCCTGTTGTCCTAATGTATGAGCTATTCCTTGTGCCAAACAAGCACAATTTCCATTATTCTAAAAAAGTCTAATCAAAAAATTCTTTCCATATGTCTATAAAAACCATATAGTGCTTTTCTGGTCCTGGGCAGTCCCAGCACATATGTAATAAACCTGCTTTTGATGGACTACATCTTCAAAATCTACAATTTTCATGTGATCATTAAATATCATCCTAGGTGTGAGATACAATTCATGAAGAAATCATATCTGTTGATTGCAAATGCATGGACATCTTCTAACTAGGTTAAGGTTACACCATATCTCTTTCCCAATCTCTGTGTTATAAGCCAATGACTTCTTTAAATGGGTACACTGTGCTATACTCTTTTCGTACAGAGTGTCTTATGTACAGCTTGCTCTACCTTTCTCAATGTCATTCCATTTCTTCAAGCTACAACATTCTTATTCCTTTTTAGGAATTGTTAATAATAATTCCAAATTCCTTTCCACTGTTCAAAGTAGAACCAATGCATTCTATGGGGACCTTATAATCTTCTTGTACCTCTGAGCAAGATTTGATTTCCAGATCTTGACTGCTACTTAGCTGATCCCATTTTAAAACAGTTCAATTTGACAATATCTGGTGTGTGTGTGTGTCAGGGATGGGCAGAATGTTTAATTGGTGGATTACTCCAGATTGGTGTATTATGCCCTAATTTTATAACAAATCACCTCTTTGCATTAGTTCCAGTGACTATCCTGTGAAAAAGAAATGCATCTCATCATTGCGCATTCCTTGTACACCAACTTCTATGTGTTTAGGACCATCCTTATCTTGACACATAGTTTTGCCCTGGGATAAACCGAAAGCCAGAGGATGTGCATGAATATGTGGGAACCACATCCTCTGTTAGAAACTGTGAAGGTAAACTTGACATCGGATTTTCTTCATCCCTGCAAACCTATAACTGCTTATTATAGCAATTCCTGTATCTGATAGATTGCTGCTTAAAGGAAGATTCCTTAATATTTATTTATTTTACATTTGTTGACCGAGATAGTCCGACTGGATGCATGTCCATTTTCAGCGGAGGCCCGGGGAGAAAAGCTCCAAGGGTAAGCAGATACAGCATTACATAATACCAGCATTACATATTACAAACAGATTATTTACAGAGATTACATACGTAAGCAAGTTAAACAAGTTCCACAGGTTAAAGTTAGTCCTGAGCACAAGTCAGGATTAAATTAAATTACACAGTAAACTGGTTAACAGATTTTTACACATTCGAGTTAGCCAGGCTTGATACATTGACATAGCCAGTTAAGTGACAAATGTTGTTTGAGTCTAGTTTTAAATTGACCTAAGGTGGAAAGTAAGGTAATATCAGCTGGAAGAGAGTTCCAGGATCTACTTACAGAGTTTGCAAAGAGAGAATCACCGGCTGTGTTATTAATTTTGCTAGTCTGAATTAGTAGTTTGTTAGAGCATCGAAGCGGTTTAGGATTGTTATAGGGGGTGATAATATTTTTAAGTGCAGTATTGTCCGGATTATAGAGGATTTTATAGGCCATAATCAGTTGGTTATACTGGATTAGGCTAGGTAGTTCAAGCCAACCAAGCTGATTTAGATTGATGCAATGATGTGTCCTAAAAGGCAGCCCAGTGGCAAACCTGGCAATGTGGTTGTAGCAAATTGAGAGTTAGTTAAGGACAGTCTTGTTCAAATTCGAGAGTAGAGGGGATGCATACAGAAGGGTTGAAAGAAGGTGAGAGCGAGCTATGGCAATTTTAGCTGGAGGGGTTAGGAAGGCTTTTATTCTGTAAAGTGACCCTAGTTTTTTATTGATGGTTTTGATAGTTTGGTTAACATGTAGGTCAAATTTGAGATTATTGTCTATGATGACACCTAATAGTTTTGTAGATGGGTCAGGGGAGATTATTGTGCCATCTGTAAAGTGACCCTAGTTTTTTATTTTTTTTTATTTAGTGCTCAGCAATTGGGAAAAGATGTCTCTCACTAAACTTCCTTTATTCAACAAAGTTAGATTATACAGACGTTACACAGATGACATCTTTTTTGTTTGGGAGGGTCCCCCACATGAATTAGATGTGTTTATCGATGCACTCAGGAACAGCATCCCTTACCTTAATTTTGAGACTTCTGATAGTGGTACCTGCGTGAACTTTTTAGATACCACTATTTCCATTTACCTTAATTCTGGATCTCTCACCTTCAAGATCTTTCGCAAGGATACTTACAGGAACAACTTTTTAAGCTTCCAAAGCGTTCACCCATTTTTTATGAAGAAAAACGTTGTAAAAGGCCAATTTATCAGAGTGTCTAGACTTGTTAGTGATGATAATGTTTTTAGAGCAGAATGTATTTTTTTGTCCCGCATGTTTATTGCCAGAGAGTACCCAGAACAACTTGTACACAATATATTCACTGAGATAGCAGCTAGAAGACACAACAATTTCAAACCTATTTTATTGCATGGGTTCACTCCGAAATCTAGAGTCCCGCTTAACAGTAACAGAACTTACAGTTTCCCTTTACCTATTAGTCGGGACCTCCCAGCCATTAGAAATATCATCCACAAAAACTGGAACATCATTCAAGCCAACAGTTACGCTAAACATATTTTAGGTAATACACCATTGTTCACTTTTAAGAAAACCAGGACGCTCAAATTTTCTTTTGAAAAAAGTGAACCACAGTATACTTTTAACCCAGAGCTTTCCATTGAACCTAAAGGAATGTTTCCTTGCAACAAGTGTGTTACCTGTCCCTACATTTTTACAGGTACTTTTTACAGTTTCCATCATTGTAACATCACAGTGCATTTCAATAAACATTACAATTGTCAGTCCAGGTTTCTAGTTTATGCCGCAGTTTGTAGCACTTGCCACAATTTCTATGTTGGTAAAACCATTAGGAAACTGTCTGATAGAATGAAGGAGCACCTGGCTGCCATAAGGAAAGGAGACTCCAGCAATGCACTTGGCAAGCACAAACTCAATTGCATTGGCTTCAACAAGTTTCTTTTTTTCGTTCTTGAACAGATACAGCAATACTTTGGTGATTGCAAAACTTTGCTAGAATTGAAGGAACTTAGGTGGCAGTTACTACTTAATGCTGAAAACAGTCCAGGAGTTAATGATTCTTTGAATGTCAAATGTGCCCTTCGTTGGCTCTCATAACCACTCCCTTTTTGTATTTCACTTATTATTTTCTGTTTCATCACAGCTGTTATAGGACTTGTCCATCATTTTGGTTTTTAGACTTCTCATAGGCTGTTGCACTTAACACGCCCCTTTTTCCAATAATATTATTGTTTTAAACTATTTATAGCAGTCTGTTGTCATTTGATTTATTTATTGTTCTGATGAAGCTCAAGTAAACATTAAATGAGTGAAAGCGCTCAACATCAGTTTTGTGGTTTAGTGTTTCTTTTGTTCTACAGTTTAAGCAGAAGTTTTTTTAGTCTAAGATTTTTTATTTTACTTCTTTAGTGAGTCGGATTCTAATAGTATATATATATATATATATATATATATATATATATACTTTGCTAGAATTTCTTAAATTCTTCTCATATGTCTGCATCATTTTGGGTTTTAATACTCTCTCTAATTTAAGCCAACAAATTATGCAGTGACTTTTATGTACTTTGAACTATAATGCTATATATTTTGCATTGCCCTCTATATTCTGTCACTAATAATCATTTTTGTGATGCAATTATGTTTTGTATGAAACAAGACATTTCTATTTTTTCTATTTTTAAGATCTATTTTTGTATCTCCATGGACTTTTATTATGTCTTCCATTTGTCTCTCTGTGCTTCAATAGAAGCTAACATGTTCTCTTTCATCTTATTTGTATTGTATTTTTCCACTTCTTTACCAGTAATTCTACTTTTATAGCTGCTTTGCATCCTTAATACCAGGAAATATCGAGTTTCTTTCTATGTAGTTCATTCTTTTTGGAAATATCAAATACAATGCCTTTAAGAGCTAATTGGTCACTGTGCTGTTTCCGCTTGAAGTGGGACACTCTCTAAAATTCCTCCCTTACTACTTACTAATTAGTCTTGTCAGCTTTGCTTTTTCTAATGGGGTATCTCTTCTATGTTTTCTGCTTCAACTGATATAAAAGTTATGGGTGCCACAAGAAATTAATCCAAGTCACTACCCTCCTGCTGCCCTAAAATCCACAAGAAGGTAAGCCCATGCTGTTCCCCATGCATTGCCCTGTAAGAATCAATTCCCTTAGGTCAGTCATTATCATTTTCTGAGACCTGCCACCATACTCCCTCTTATCAAATAATCTGTTCATCTGCAAGTTTACAACAACATTCATAATACTGCTCTTATAGCATGGATCACTTGCATTGATAATTCTTTCTAGTTATTGAAAAAAATCTGGAAAGAACTTGGGACTACAAATATTCGTGGCCCAACCATTGCCCAGCATCTATATTGCTCCATTAGTAACAAAAGGCATTAGTAAACCTCAAGCTCTTCATCTCTGTTTGAGTTCTTTGAAAACTTGCCTGAAATCTCTCCTTACTTTTTAACTTTTCTTGAATTTCCTTAAAATCTTCATTTTACAGGTCATTATAACCTAGGTAAATAGTAACATCTACCTCATGATATCATTTTATGAGCAGTTTCTGGAATCTTCTTCCTCTTTCATCATGCAAAGGTATCTGCTGTGTACTTCAAATCCTTGCATTCATAATCCTTGTATTTATAGGCTCATAGGAGGTTACTAGGCTTGGCGCCCCTTAGTTAGATGGGTGCAATTTGCAGAGCGAGTCTATGATAAACACCAACTACCCCTGTCCATGAGGGACAAGGGTGCCACCTCCAGGGTGAATTTGCGGGCTCCCATCCATTTGTCCAAGTTGCACTTGAATACAGTCAGTGAGGAGCACTGATTATATGTTCAGCCTGAATGTTATTGTTTCCCTGCTGGAAATATTCTTCTTCTCATGGTCTCCCACTGCCTACCATTTTCCTTTTGCAATCACCTCCTTGGTTAACTTCTTTATCCTTCTGTTTTACTACTTTGTGTATTTTTCTTTGTTTTTACTGGTTAGTTATGCATTATATGAGGTCCGCAGTAGAATAAGACCAAAATGTTCTTCTGCCTTACTGCTTTAACCCACTCTGAACCTCCACGGATAAAAATAGCTTGTACCATCAACATTCTTTGAGTATAACTCTCAACCTCTTAATGCAAGAATTCAGGAAAAAGCCAAAAATAATAGGGGGTCCAAGTCTCAAAATCAGGTGCAAATTTTACTTGTTGCTGTTATCCGCTCAGGGAGTTACCTAAAATAACAGGTTTGGCATTAAAATGTATTTTCTAAAGGATGTGAAGTCTCAAACTCAAAAGTCTGTCATTATTTAGTGACTTTAAACCTCAATGAGTTACCAGAAAACCAAAAATGTTATCAGGAGTGGAACAAAACAAAAACATAAGGTAAAGATCTGGACATTCTGTATAATTGTGGACAGCTGAGAGGTATGTTGTTGAGATAGTGGCACTGAGTTAAAGTCCTCCAGGGTCACTTTGCTCCCACTTGAATTCAGCCAGCACCCTCCTCCTCCTCTCCTGACATAGCTTGTACATGTGGCAGCACTACCATGTCTGGATCATGTACCAGCATAGAACTATCCTGCAGTGATGCTGGTATACTTCCCTAACACTCAGACACACATGCAGATTTTATAAAGATTTTGTACGGCTCTTCTGGTACTAAGGCATCTGCGTTGGGAAACATGAAAGCGTGGTATCACTGAAATAAATCTAAACTGACTTCTGAATCTTTTATTCATTTAGTTGTGTTGGAATGCATGGTCTTGGCTCTGGTTTCCTCAGCCAACCAGATTTATACTTTAGGCACCAAAAGCCCTTCTCATATACTTTTATAGTTGAGAAAATGCATTTACACTCCATTTCAGAACTCTAGGTTTTGTGGGATACGAAATATATCTTAGACTTTTTGTACAGTGAGGGAAAATTAAATTATAGAAAAGCTTATACAGCTGGAATCATGACGTTTTGGCCAGTACTTAAAAATCAGACTCTACTATGAAGCATTACTGGAACTTTCAGTATAGCCATCCTTTATCTTTCGAATGGTTATAATAAGCACAAATCTGCTTTCCATCTGCTGTAAATTCACTAATCACAAACAGCCTGCATATCTTTTCCTACAGCTCAGCAGTTTCATTCCCAGTACAAATAATCATTCCAGTCATTTCATCTGCATAATAATGGATTTAATTACTATTCTCCTAAAACCGGCACATTTATTTTCAAAATAAACAATGGCTGGATGCAGATTCTTCAGGTGGCATCATTTTGTTATATTTATACATTCAAAAAAAGTCATTTTTACTTGTTCATAGCATTCAGATTATGAGATGAGGTTTGTTTTGTTTCTAAATGTGCACAAGCTGGTCATCTGTTTTTTCCAAGATGTCATTAACAGCTTATAGTAAAAGCCATAAATCTTGGCACTATATTTAACCGAGGCCACTAGGTCACCTATTACAACATAAAGTTTCTGGGACTTTGAATAATGGTACCTTATGTAACATAAAACTAAAATCAGGAACACAATGTTTTTACAAATTATGTGGCTTAGTAGTTACACAGAAATTAAAGTGAAGTAGATGTGAGAGTAGTACAGATGTGTAATACAGAAAGAGGATTCTCAGTTCTGCCCATTAATTTTGTCTCAGCCATTTTAACTAAGATCCACTTGTTGCAACTCTTCATCATGAGTCTGAAACATTGACTCTCTAAGTGATTTAATAAAAGTCATAAATGCAGTGTCTATTGTCAGATAGTCCACTTAACCAAAATGACTTGACATTACATATTGTGGTGGTAAAAGGAGAGAGTGGGTCTTTGGTCCAGCCATTTAAAGCATATAGAATATGGCTGTTGCCTCTTTTCCCTTTGAGTTGCCCAGTCCCTTCCAGCAGTCCCATGCCTTCATAAAGGACTCAATGGGTTTAAAACTCAATATACACTCATGCAGTCAGCGCTAAGCACCCACAAATCTGTTTGTGAAGACATATCTTAACAGTTCCAGGAGAAACTGAGTATTCTCAAAACGCATATGAAGGTCCCCTCTTCCCTCCTCTGTTCATGTGCCTCACATAAATGTCTTCACTTTTCTCATGTGACATCATGTGTGCCCATATCATCTCCCCCTCTCTGCTAGTATCTAATAAATATAAATGCAAGTGTTTAAGACACTGTTCATATCCTTTCCTGGAATCCTCCTAATGAACTTTTTGCCCTTCCCTGGATCAATGCAAGTAGAAAGATGCTATTGTGTTGTACAGCATGACTCTTCTAAGGGGTTTTATGTCCAGAAACGACATTTATAAATGTAATGTAAGAGTTGAAACTAGTGGAGCATTGGGTATTGATGGGGTACTTTGCAGCAATATTAGTTGTCAAGAGGGGTCACAGGCATTCAATATTTACTCCTACTAAAGCAGACCCTTCCTAGCAGGAATGAAAATGTCCCAGAGTCTTTAAGATATATGTCTAAAGCAGATGAGCGAGATGCTGATGGGACTGAATGACAAGTACAATGCGGCCAAGCCGCCAACCAAATGACCATATCCAGTCAGTACTCTCACAGAGAAGAAGTAAAAATGTGAGTCAGGCTATCCCGCAAGAAAAAAGCAAAGAGTTGGGAAATCATCGGCAGAAACAGACTAGTGAGAGAGCAGGGAATGGGGAAGCTGAGGAAGTGTGAGGAACAGACCAAGGAAGAGAGGTAAGGAATTAGATACACTGGTGACAGTTATGAACATAGGGGCAGAAAGCAAAAAATCAAACCATAAATAGGGCAGTAAGGAAGATACAGGAGAGATACTGAGATCAGGGTAAGAGTGATGGTTAGACAAAGAAATGGACAGCCACAAAGTCCTCTAAGTCAAAGTTTCTGGACAGAGGTGACCATCAAACAGAAGAGAAGAAAATGTTATGATGAGTAAAAAGTGAGTAGATCTGGAAGCACAGCTAGCAGCAGAAGAGAGAAGTAAGTGATCAAAATAAGTTGGCCTTATATGAAGACTGGAAATTCAAGATGCACAGGAGTGGAATAAGAGAAAGACAGCAGTATGGTGATAGCTGACTGGAAGTGTGATTAGAAAAAAGAAGGGATGGAGTTGAGTTGACAAAGGGAAGGTCTTCATAAGGGACTGCTGGAAAATGAGGACAGAGCAAGTAAGATAGGATGAAGAAAATGAATGATAAGAACAGATGGAGGAAAAGGAAATCAGAGACAACTGGAAATAAGGGATATAAAAGAGGCCCAGCACTAACACTTTAACTAGCATTACAGCCAAGGTATGGAAAGGCACCCAGGGTTGGAAGGAGTAAGATTAAGAACGCAAGCAAAAAAAAAAAAAAAAAAAATGATGAATACAGTTAACAAAGGGGAATCACTGCTAGGCAAAATGAAAGTAAGGATATGTAAGGGACAAAGGAGACAGGGCAAGAGTTATGAGGAAGAATGAAGACAGAGATCAAGACTTTTGAACTCGGAAAAGAAATGACAGAAGAGACAAATCTTTAAAGAAATAGACACAGTATGCCAGAGGTGTACACAATGAAAATGGAGGCTAAACTGTCATACAAGTGTACATCAGGTTGTCAAAACCTTGTATACAACACCCTCCTCACATAGCATTGAACACACACACACACACACACACACACACACACACACACACACACACACACACACACACACACACACACACACACACACACTCACTCACTCACTCACTCACTCACTCACTCACTCACTCACTCACTCACTCACTCACTCACACACACACACAAACTGCCATATGCTGAGGCACTTAAAAGCAATTTTCTTAAACTACAAATATCGCCTAGACTTACTGTTAGCAAAGCTATGCCTTAGCAAGCCCAAAGGCACTCAGACAAAACAACACCTAACACCCCACATGCAATCACACTCAATGCAGCCCCAAATACTAAGTTCATAAGGCAAGCAAACTTACCAGGACTATATTCATAGGGCACTCCATTGTAGACAAACTGATGTCCCTGTAACCAGGATAAAAAAATGAGATAATAGTTAGTTGCTTTTCTGGAGCCAGGATCTGACAAATCATGCAAGCACTCAAGTCATTACACCAAAGATACCAGTATGATTCCATCATAGTCCATGTAAGTATAACATATCACCCTGAACTATATGAAGAGAGACATTAAGGAGCTCTCAGACTATGTGTCTCAGGCTTGTTTGAGCCTAGCAATGAGTAGCATATTACCATCACCGAGGATGATGACACAATATGAGTAAAAAATGATAAATTTCAGCAACTGGCTGACTTTCTGGTCATTATAAGGGGATCCAGTCCAATATCCAATATTTGGGCGGTGCAGTGGTGCAGAGGTTAGCATTGTTGCCTCACAGAAAGAGGTTCTCCAGTTCAATTCTCAACTGTGGTGCCTTCTGTGAGGAGTCTGCACGTCCTTCCTGTGCTCATGTGTGTTTTCTATGGGTGCTCTGGTTTTCCACCACATTGCAAAGACTTGCATCTGAATGGACATGTATTTCTCAATGGGCCTTCACTGAAAAGGGGCTTCTGTCCCAGTCAGACTTTCCTGGCAAACAAATGTTAAATAAATAAATAAAATTAATTTGTCAGCTTGGGAGGACATGATTAACAGATCATGTCGTTTTGCTAAGGATGGTCTACACCTGTCCCCTCTGGGCTTTCGAATACTGACTAAAACTTTATCCAGTCCCATAGTGCCTTTTTTTTAGACAATGCCAAACTGACAAACCTACTGAAATAGCAAAATCAACTCAAATGAATCTCAAGGTGTTACTGCTCAATATTACATTGCAAGCCCTCTTCATATATCGGGAATATAGACATCTGTGCAGTTACTGAGACATAGTTTAAAGAGACAGGAAGTATCCTGGCAGTGCATGGTTTCAGTGCCTTCCACACATTAAGACTAGTAGCCACACAGACAAGGGCTAAAAGTGGAAGCGTCTTGATTTACATCAATAACATGCATACCTCTAGGTTGATTAAAAATTATGACACATTGGAGTTCCTCCATGTGCATATCACCATAGACAAAATCCTGTACCATATTCTAGCCAGCTATAGGTCACCCTCCATCTTCCAAGAAGCTCATGAGTATACTTGGACCTACTAGAAACACTTACCATTCAACCTAACACCCTACTCATGGCAGACTTTACTTACCCCTCTATAGACTGGGAATCCTACATGGCCTCAAATCTACAGGTACAGAGATTCCTGGACTTTGTAAATTCAAACACCCTAGACTAAACAGAGAATACTCCCACTACAGACTCCAACATACTGGACCTCGTACTTACAAATATGGCAGAAAGCTGCACCCCGCCCCAATTTCTCCTCCTCCTTAGTAATATCCAACCATAAAGCAGTCACATTTAAAACCAAAATCAACTCTGTAATCCCAGTAAAACCAATAACAGTTAGGAACTATTCCAAGGCAAGCTACCATTTATTAAGCGATGGATGGTTTGTCAAAGTTCAATGCCCCTTCAAACCCTGAGAACACAGCAGCCTATGCTGAATTGCTCTTGCAAACTGTGTACAACCATAGAGGCTGCTGAAGTTGTAGGAGTAAGCCCATCACTAGCCCCAGAAACAAGCTGCATTGGTGGTATCCCAGGTTAAACAAGATATGCAACAAAAGGAAACAAATTATGGCAAAAATCAGGAAGTGTAATCCCCATAAATATAAAAACTCTCTTATCAAACTAAATAGGCAACTAAGAGGTCTAATTATACCAGACAAAGCCAACACTGAGGTTAAGATAGCCTCCCAGGTGAAAGATACCCATAAGGCCTGTTTCAACTTTGTCGAAACCTCAAAGGCACACAACAATGTGCTGAATTGGTGGTTAATGGTGCCCCATTCACCAAGACTGGTGATATAGTGAACCTGTTAGCAGACAAATTCAATTCCTTAACCCCAAGGAATACTCTCAAACATAGCCCTCCAGCTATAATTAGGGAGCACGTACTGACTGTGCTCACTAATGCCAAGAACACAGCCTCAATGGGCCTTGATAACATCCTAGGATGCCTTCTTAACAGCCTAAAATACAACTTATTAGGACTCCTGGAGTCATTATTTAACTATAGTCTTAGAACTGACTTTGTGTCACCAGAATAGATAACTGTGATGGTCATCCCCCTTCACAATGGAGGGCTATCAACAAAACCTGGAAACTACAGACCCATTAGTCTGACTTGTCTTATTTGCAAGGCTATGGAGTGAAATATCATGAAAATTATCAACAAGGACATGGAAGGTAGCTAGGGTTTTAAGAGTCATAATTGTAATTAGCCTAGTATACACCTATGAACGTATGAGACCTCCAGACAGTGACTCCATCACAGTTTGTTTTTGTCAAAGGCAGGTCATGCTTACTGAACCTGGTGGATTTCTTTGAAAAGGTCACTAAGGCAATAGATGAGGGGAAAGCAGTGCATATTGCCTACCTAGATCTGGTTAAAGCATTTTATACAATACGACACTTGAACATTGTCAACAAATTTAAGGAACTAGGCCTAAACCCCTTTGTAACACACTGGATAGCTAACTGGCTCACAGATAGGACACAAGAGGTTAGGATCAGTGAAGCTACCTCCAAAAGCAGGCCATCACCAGTAGAGTCCCTCGGGCTCTGTGCTGATACAATTCATCTGTGGCTGACCAAATTTGCAGATGATTGCAAACTGGGAACAGTCATTGAGTTCCGCTAAGGTAAGAACACCCTTCAGGAAGTCTAAAACAGACAAATGTTAGGTACCAAAGACATGGCTTAAAACTCAATGCCAAGAAATGCATTACAGTATATTTTGGGAAGTCAGCCACTCCAGGTAACTACATCATCAATAAATCGGGTCCACTTTCTAATCTCGAAACACTGAAATCTTGAATTTCAGTATTTTGAGACTAGAATGTCTAAAGTGCAGTTATTTGAAACTGCACTTTGTCGAATCTCAGTTTCCTGAATTTGTGTTAGGTTTGCTGTGGTGTGCAATTGAGTATGTTCTGTCTCTTTAACGGTAGTGTGGTATGGCGCCCGATGTGTGTTTATGTATGGAGATTCAGGTAGGTGTTCAATTTTTAAGGGTTTTGGTAGAAATTTGTTAATGTTTAATTGTTGTGGGAAGCTGTTGAAGTAGATTGGGGTAGGTAGATGAGAGTATATGTGTGTGAGTGCTGAATGCAATGATTTTTGTACAATTGTAGTGTGTGTGCTGTAAGTGAGTGTAAATATGACTGTGTGCAATGAGAGTGTAGGGCAAGTAAAGGAAGTTTTGTGTTTCTTTTTTTCAAGTTAGTGCGACCTCGGAGTTGGTATATATAAGTAGCAGGGGTGCAGGGGGGCTTGCCCCCCCTGCAGAAATGTATGGTGGTGTTATTGTTTTTAGTTATTTACTGTTCATGTGTTGTTTTGGGGGAAGAGTTGGATATTTATTTGTGTTTTGTTATTTTATATATTTTTATTATTCATGATTGTGTAGTTTCATGTTTTTGAGGTTTCAACATTTTAGTCTCGAAATACTGAAATTCGAGATTTCCGTATTTCGAGATTAGAAAGTGGACCCAATAAATCACCTCTTAAAGTTGATTCATTAGTCAGGGGTCTGGGAACTCATGCAAATAGTAACCTAGGCTTTGACAAACGTGTGTCAAAGAGACTAAGAAAAGCCTTCTGTGTTGTTAAACTTATAAGCAAGGACATGTCATTTGGTTCCAGAGAGGTCATTGTTCCACTGTACATGGCCCTCATCAAACCTATCATAGAGTATAATGCATCCTTTGGTAGGTACCTGACCAGACACATGCAGCAAATGGAACACCCAGAATGGTCCCTTACAAACAAAATACATGGAGTAAATGCCTCAAAGCCCTGACTCTTTCAATAGTATCATACAGACTTCTTAGAGTGATCTTTTCCTGGTATACAGGGGCATCCCTGGACCCTGTTTTGATGACTCTTTTGCACATACACAAAACAAACAGCATCAGAACTACTACATCAAAAGACCAACAATTTGCTTGTGACATAAATAAGACATGTTGTACAGACAGACATGTTTCTCAAAGAATTTCCATTCTGTGGAACAGATTCCCCATTTGTGTGAAGCAGAGTTCCTCCATAACCCTATTTAAGCACAACTTGGACCAATGGATGGGTAATTAAAAATTCATGCCTGGTCTGGCACCTATGTCTCTGATGGACAGACACAGTCATTAAATCCCCCCTAAATAAGTCAAATTTGGGTTGCTCAGCTAAGGTTATAAGTGCCCCATTGGTTGTTAGCCTGGTATACACCTATCAGCCTATGAACAAATGTATGGATGAAACAGTACAGGCGGTTCAAGCAAAGATAAAAGGGAAGACAATGGGCATAGGTTCATAGGAAGTTAATAGGCTAATGAATGACCCTAGGGCTTTTACAAGCCCAGCCATGTTATACCTGTGTTCTCTAAATGACCTTGGTTAGTCATTATTCGCAGAGTGAGTTCATGATCTGCATCGACTGCCCCTGTCCATGAGTGACATAGATGCCATCCCTCAGGTGAATTTAAGGTCCCCCATCCAATTGTCTAGGTTGTGACTGAATTTGGCCATTGAGCAGCTGTGCTTCACATGAACTGTGAGTTTATTCCAGAGGAGTGGCAATCTCTGGGAGATATATCTGTCTCTCCAGCATTTTATGTTAATGTCACAGGTTAGGTTGAGATCCCTGGAGTCAGTGACTCTTGTCCTATTTGATTTGCGGATGTGCAGCACTTCCATTAGGGCAGGGTCAGAGTCTGTTCTGTAGGCCAGACACAAGTCACCTCTCAGCAGCCTGTAGGATACAGAATACACTGATAAGCTTTCAGTCTTACCATGTAGGTCATGTTTTGGAGGCCCTGAATTTTCTTAGTGATAAAACTCTGTGGTCTCTCCAGCTGCTGCAGGTGTCTGGTGAGGTACAAGGAAAAGGGATCATTGTACTTTATTAATGGTCTGATGAGGTTTGAGTATGGAGGAGTCATAACATCTTTAGTCATGGATGTAATGCCCTTACTTATGAGATGCAGAAAGTAGAAGACTTTTCTTACCACTGTGGACACATGGTGATCAAAGTTTAGATTGCTATCAACTTATGCTCCCAAATCTCGCACCACTGGGTTTGAACTTAAGGGGGTGCTATCAATATTGTAATTTGCAGGGACTTCCTCTTTGCCAAATAAGATAATAATGTAGTTTGTTGCGTTTAGTTTTAGTCTGTGGCTTTGGCACCAATCATTTGTCTGTGTTAGCCCCTTTTGTAATATGTTATCATCATTTGGGGACTCAATGATTGCACCCCATTTGCAGTCATCAGCGTACTTGGCAAGCCACAGGTCATCTACTTTCTCCTGGATTTCCGAACAGTTGAGATCCTTGCGGTATGCCACTGGTAACTGGTCTACTGGTAGAGGTAGAATCCCCAACTTTGACATAATATGTTCTGTCGGTGAGCCATTTGACTACCCATCTAGTGATATATGGGTTAATCTCCAGTTTTGTTTTAATTTCTCTCAGCTGGGAGAGTTTATCAATGATACCCAAGTGGGTGATTGTGTCAAAAACACTGGCTAAGTCAAAATAGGCAGTACGTACAGTTTTGCCATCATCCAAGGTTTGGTGACATTCTTGAAGACGTCCACCAGGTTCAATAAGCATGATCTACCATTAACGAAGCCAAACTGGGTTGGGTCAAGAGTTTGAAGGTCACCTATGTCTTTCTTGATAAGGTACATGGTGATTCTTTCCATGGCCTTGCAGATAAGACTGGTTAGGATTATGGGTCTATAGTTCCTAGGGTCAGTTGATGGACCCCTTTTGTGCAAGGGGATTACTGTTGCTATTCTCCACTCTGCTGGAACTAAGCCAGTGCTCAGGCTGAGGTTAAAGAGAGTGCCAAGTGGTTCCACTAGGTCTTCTTCTAGATTGTTTAGTAAACAGCCTGAGATGTTATCTGGTCCCATAGAGGCAGTGTTTTTGGCCTTGGAGAGTGTGGATATGACCTGCTGTTTGGAGATACTAGGTAGATGACTGGTGTCAGGTATGCTTTGAGGTATGGCTGGTGGGGACAGGGGGGGGTGAAGTTTGCACCAAATCTGTCAGCTAGCAGGTTGGCAATTTCCTCAGGTTCAGTATGAGAGGTACTGTCTAGTATATGTTTGGCACATAGTTGGGCATTCTGTTTTATATTTCAGACATAGCTAAAGAATGCCATATGATTACCCTTAGCTAAGGATGCTAATTTAGCTTTGTAACTAGCTTTAGAGGACTTTACAAGATATCTGATGTGCTTGTTCAAGATGTGGAGGTTATTCCTCTTCTATTGATTAAGCTACCTCTTGTTCCTAGACATCAGTTTCTTCCTTTTGTTATATAACCTATTTATACTTGAGGTCCATCAGGGTGGCCCTTTTTTTCTGGAGGACCTGGTTTTGATCCAGTCAGGTACAGTCGAGTCTACACACTTATTTAAGTGGTTATATGGGGCATTTGTGTACTCCTCTGCATAAGAGTCATTGTTGGCTGTGTTAGCAGGGGGTTTGAAACATTTTATACCACTGCCTAGTAGGTTGTAGTTTGCTTTGGAGAAAATTTTCAGTTCTTTTGCTCTAGTGGGGGTGTCAGGTCTGATAGTTACATCAAACAAGACAGATTTATTCTCTGACCTTAGCAGAGAGAGCAACACATGTTGGTAGTGCAGTGACCCCCATGCTGGCGAGTAGTAAGTCTAGGACATTTGAGCCCCTTGTGGAGGTGCAAACTAGCTGTTCCAGGGCATTTGTATTGACAAAGTCCAGAAACGTCATGGTGAGCATATTTGTGCTCATGTATGTCACCCAATCAATGGAAGGATAGCTGAAATCTCCCATGACTAAAGTCACTGTATAGTGAGTGACTCTGCTAAGTCCAAGTAGGTGGTGTACTTCTTTTGGTACATGATGGGGGACCTGTAGCTAGCAATGATGTGATAGGTTGTTTTACCTATAGTTAGTTGGACTGGAGTAGCAGAAGAGAGTCATACTATTTAACCATTCTAGAGGTATATTTGGCTTTAATGAAGATGGATACATTTCTACCTTTGGTTCTTTCATACTCATTTTGGGGTCTGAAAATGTGGAAGGCATTGTAGCCCTTGCACAGCCAGGGTGCTCTCTGTGGCCTTGTACCATGTCTCAGTGACTGCACAGACATCAGCATCTTCCAAGGTGAGGAGTGCTTCCAGAGAGTGCAAGTTCCTGTTTAGGCTCCTAGCATTAAGCTGCATAACCTTAAATTTGTCTTGAGTGGATTTTTTCCCATTGGAAATTTTGTTGTTTTGGCATTGCCTAAAAAGGGCAATATGGGTGAGGCGAGCATCTTTGTTAGTATCCGAAAGCCTAGATGAGACAGATGAAGGCCATCTTTGGCAAAGCAGTGTGATCTGTCAAACATGTCTTCCCAGGCTGACAGATACTGGATCACCCTGGACTGACACCAGAAGTTAAGCCAATTGTTGAAGTCAATCATTTTGTTGTCTATATTGTGGCATCAACCTGGGTGAAGGAAGAATGCTGCTTAGGGCTAGGGACATACTTGCCTGAGACACATAATCTTGAGAGTTCGGTCATGTCTCTCTTCATATAGTCCAGAGAGGTACATCTGAAGTCATTCACCCCAACATGTACTATGACAGAGTCATAATGGTAATTGTTGTTGAGTGACTTGAGTGATTTGATGGATCGTGGCACCTAACAGGCAGCTGACAGTGACCATCTCCTTGTCCAGCCTGGTGAGGGGGACATCTGTGTGTCTCACTACGGAGTCACCTATGACAAAGACATTTGCTTTTGAGGTGTTTTGCCTCGTGGCTTATTTGCTGAGACACTGGTATGTGTGTTGTTATTTGTAGTGGATTCGATTTACTTTGCAGTGTGTGCAAGTGTTTTGCACTTGGTATGTTTGTGTTCTTTTGGTAGCCTTCTATTGAGTACCTCCACATATGTGGGTTTATGTGTTGTGACCTTGTTTTGTGCGAGAGGTGATGTGTATATGCTGACAACCTGTTTGATGTCTGATTTGTTATTATGTGAGAGAATTAATTCCAAATTCATAGTGTAATTACATCTCTCACGTATTGTATTTGTTTTAGGAGTAAGTGGTTGTCAGTATACATGAGGCAATTACTACATTGCCACAGGATGCCCATGTCAATTAAGTTGGCCAGAGAAATGGCTGAAAAGGGTTGGAAACTGACTGTCCATCATGACAGGGTTTTTGCCATGATTACTATTGAGGAGTGGGCTAGTTTGACCAGATTTTGCTCTAGAATTAAAAAGGGAGCTTATTCTTTTGAAGGCTAGGGGTGAAAACTATAGCAGTGCTTCTCAGTGTGCACCTGAGTTTCATGCAATGCAGCAGGGAAGCTTGGGAGGGTTCACTAACAAATGTCTAGGAGAAATTGTCTTTCAAGGCATTTGCATCTATACAGGACACCACTGAACCCCACTGTACAGTGCACAGCTGGTGAAATTAAGCACTTTTAAGCTAAACTATCAATGAGCTTCCCTCTAGTAATCTCCAACTCAAATGAGGCTCAGACTACACAATTCTGCCACAAAGGTGCAGGCAGGGCCTTTCTAATGTAAGATGGTTGGAATACTGCTCAAGTTTAACAATATAGTCTAGATTTAGCATTTCTGAATCTAGTCTATGCTATGTACTAGCTACTTAAAGCAAAAGAATAGCTTTTTTAAAGTGCAGAAAAATAAAACATCAGTAAAATGAGGCAGCAAAATGATAATATACAGTCAGGAAAGTGCAAAGGAAACTCACAAGGTAATTATTTTTTTCAAGTTTAACAGTGAATGCATTGGATTTTAGCAGAATCTCTCCAGACCTCTGGTAAATATCGGTAAATGTTGAGCAGTTCTGGTTAGATGACCTGCAGTGGTACTGCCCTCTGCACAAACTGGCAGCTCTTTGAGAAGCTGTGAACACTGGGAGACTATGCAGACCATTTCTTATAGAAGATTTTAACATGGAGAGGTTTCCTTATATACAAGGCACAGGGAACTGGGATGGGTAGAATTCAGCTCTGCTCTCACCAGACTGCAAGGTAAGTCATGAAAGAATGAAACGCAGGAGAAAGCCATGAAATTGTTTTCTGGAAAGGTCAGTGGCATGAGCTGAATGTAAATTAATGAAAGATCATGTCTCTGAGCGTTTATGTCTACATGTGCATGTACTGTCAGCAACACTGAAAAGGAGAAAAATGAGACGTAATACGTGACTATCGAGGGAGACTGTAGAAGCAAGAGAATTAAATGAAAGGGGGTTAAGTCAAAGAAAGGAAAGAAGGAAGATAGAAAAGTCAAGCGAGACACATGCTCCTATTTAATTTTAAATGCTTGATAATGCTTTGTTGATGTATATTCTCTTGTTTTGGACCAAACCGGGTAGTGACTGAAATAGGCCTCTTGCAGATCAGTCCACTACCCTGGTAAATAAATAAACAAGCATAAATAAATAAAATAAATAAGATGATTGGAATTTAAATTGAGAAAAGGATCTTGACAGAGACTAATAAAGGAGCAAGCAAGGATTAAAAGTTAGTGACTGCAAAGCTAGGTTGAAGTGAATGTTGTGGTCCAATGTCTGAACTATCCTTGACAAGAAAAGGCTAAGTACAAGCACTGAGGTCCCTAATGACAGAGAAATATGCTGTCCAGCTCAAAGGTGGGGTGGATGTCTAAGACAGGAATGATAATAGTTGGAGTTTGGGAGTACAGAAGGTGATACAGAGTGTACAGAGCCTGTTGAATCCGATTTGGAATAAAATGATCCATGAAAAATTGAGTAGAGAGCATGAACATGCAGAGCTTTCACAGGAGGCATGCTAGAAATGAGAGATGGAAGACACTTCAGAAGGAAAGAACTGCAAAGGGAGAGAAGGAAAGCAGCTATTTTGCTTAGGAAAGGAATTCCAGAAACAGTCAAAGAGGCAGTGAACATTTGAGAATGAGTTGGATTAACTGGGAAGAGAAAATGTAAGAGAAATGCTGGAGGACAGGGAATACATATGGTCTGAAATAGATAGAAAATTATTCTTTCTGAGGTCCTGTAAAGTCTAGGAAGAAATATAAGACAATGAGTTAATTGGTCAGGATTTTAATGTAATAGTGCTGCTAGAGAAAAGGTTGATTGGAAAGGTGTATTACAGGAAAGGGAAGCGAGAGCTCGAGAAAGAAATGAAAAGAATGAGGTGGGAGGATGTATAGAGGAAAAGATTCCCAGACAAGTGAGAGCACACATCTTCAGATGAGAAGAGAGTGGTGAGAGCCATGTTTAGATATGACTAAGCAAAGAGGGGATAAGCAAAGGTGAGGATGTAAAGAGAAGAGAGTGAGGGTTTGTAAGCCATCCAGTGTTCAGCTCCAGGATGGCACAGAGAAAAGAAGGAACAAGAGAAAGAAGGTGAAGGTGGAATAAAAATAAGTAGAAGAGAGGGGATCTAGGAGACACACTAGAATCACAAGAGGTAGAGGAGTTGAGCCTTGAATGATAGGATGGAGGAGGAGGAGGCAGCTATGACAGGCAGGCAAAGTAAAGAAGGGAAAAATCGGTGTGTTAGTAAGGCATCTTGAAGGCTGCAAAGAGGACAGAAAAGAGCTAATGAAAAATGAAGGATCAGTTAAGAGAAGCACTGATAAAGAAAATCAAAGTAGAAAAGGTAAATATGAACTAAATCTGGGGAATAAGGGTAAGACGTTTTGGAGGATAGGAGGCCATCCATAGGACTGAAAAAGTACAGTTTTGTACCTACCATAAATGTAGATGTTTGAGTGTTCACCCTGCTGCAGTCATCACACTTGGGTTATCCTGCCGTCAGGCAGTCCCGCAGTTGGCCTGAATTCCAAAGTCTTGGTCTGGCGTTGGTTGCTGTCGCTTCTTCCCTGACGTCAGTGCGCCAGGGGTATATAAGAGGCATCCAACGCCATTTTTTCAGTTTTTCTTGCCCCAGATGTCAGGTGACCCCAAAAGGTAGGCAATATATATATATATATATATATATATATATATATATATATATATATATATATATATATACACACACACACACACATATGGCTATATAAAAATAAAAGAAAACTCTAAGGTATAAGCAAATGCACCACAGAGGTAGAATAGGATAAAGTGGTAGAGATAAGTTCAGCTTGTTCAGAGGGGATGGAGGGAGGGTAACCTGGACTGCAGCAGGGTGAACACTCGAACATCTACATTTATGGTAGGTACAAAACTGTACTATGTTCATCGTGTTACCCTGCTGCAGTCATCACACTTGGGTTGAATCCCAAAGCTAAGGAGGGGAGGTGGAGTCAAACAGGGTTAGAAGAAGCTAGTAGGCCCTGCAAAACTGCAGTGGCAAAACCAGCTCTAGTCTTAGAGTAAAGAGGTATGTGATAGTGTTTGGTAAAGGTGTGCACTGAACTCCAAGTAGCAGCTTCCAGAATATCCTTGGTTGGCACTCCCCTGAGAAAGGCTGCTGATGTAGCTGTAGCCCTGGTGGAGTGGGACCTAATGTTAGCAGGTACTGGTTTCCCATGATGTGTGTAGCAGAAATGTATGCAATGTCTTATCCATTTAGAAATGGTCTACTTTGAGATAGCTTTTCCTTGTGATCCTGTAGCATAGGCTACAAAGAGCTGGTCAGTTTTTCTGAAAGCCTTAGTTTTATCCAAGTAGTAACGTAATTGCCTGTGAATATCCAAAGAATGCAGGAGTCTTTCTCCTGTGTTCTGGGGATTTGGGAAGAAGGTGGGCAAGTGAATGGTTTGGTTTAGGGCCACACTGGATACCACCTTTGGCATAAAGGAAGGATTAGTTCGTAGAGAAACTCTGTCGATGAAAAATGAGGAAAGGTACCACTGCCATTAGTGCCTGTAGCTCTGAGAGTCTTCTTGCTGAGGTTATTGCTAGCAGTAGGGCAGTTTTCCATGAAAGAAATTTTAAATCAGCTGGTTCAAAGGGCGGCAGTGTAAGCTTTTCCAGGACAAAGTTGAGATCCCAAGTAGGTGTTGGAGCTCTCCTTGGCAGTCTAAGTTCTTAGCCCCTCTGAGGTACTGTCTTAGGAGTGGATGTGAAAATAAAGGAGGATCCGTGCTGTAATGAGCTGAAATTCCTGAGGTGTGGATCTTAATAGATGAAAAGGAAAGTCCTTTGTGTAACATCTCAGTTAAATATTGTAGAATCTGAGGAATGTTTGACTCCAGGGGATTTAGGCCTTTAAAATCTTTTCCATTTATCTGAATAGGTTTTCCTGATGCTGGGCCTCCTGGCCTCCAGAATGACATCCATAACAGCTTTGGATAAAGGTGTTGGCTGTTTTTTTAGGTAATTTGCCATGCAGCCAGGTTTAAAGTCTTGAGCTGGCTGTGTAGATTCAGATTGTCTTGCTGGGTGAGCAGGTGAGGAATTTGTGGCAAAATCCATGGTGGGCCCTGGGCCATAGTCCTTAAAATTGGATACCAATGTTGGCGTGGCAAGTCTGGTGCAATGAGAATCATTTGTGGCCTCTCTAATCTGACTTTCAGCAGTAACTTTGCTAGAAGAGGAGTGGAGGGAAGGCATACACTGTTAATGTTTTCCAACTGAATGAGAGGGCGTCCACTTTCCAAGCTAGTGGATGGAAGGCCCTTGTGCAAAATTTTTGAAGTTGGTGGTTGTGGGGGCTTGCAAACAGATCTATGTCTGGGCATCCCCATTTTTGAGCTATCATGGCAAATACTTGTGGATCTAGTTTCCATTCGTGTGGATGCATGATGTTTCTGCTTAGGTCGTCTGCCAATGTGTTTTTCTTTCCTGGCAGGAATTGTGCTTGTAACTGAACCTGGTAAGACAATGCAGTGTTCCACAAGGTCATTGCTTGCCTGCATAGAGGGTATGAATGTGTGCCCCCTTGCTTGTTTATGTACCACATAACTGTGGTGTTGTCTGTCCTTATTAGTAGTTGTCCTGGGTGCAGAAGGTCCTTGAAAGCTGTTAGTGCATTCTGCACTGATAGCATTTCTTTTTGATTGATATGCAGGTGGCTCTGATCTGTACTCCATTTGCCCTGAATGCACTGTCCTGCCATGTGTGCTCCCCAGGCATAGTCCGATGCATCCGTTGTCATAGTTTGCCTGGCTGTGGGTAAGGTGAAAGGCTGACCCTTGTTGAGGTGACATGCATGTGCCCACCATAGAAACTCCTGTTGAAGGCAGGGAATGAGTGGAATCATTGTTTCCAAGCTGTGGCTGTGCTGAGTCCATACACTTTTCAGGTACCATTGTAATTTCCTCATATGCAGTTTTGCAAATGGTATTAGTAGTATGCAAGATGCCATGAATCCCAAGGCCTGCAGAATTTTTCTTACAGGGAGTTGGGTCTTTGTTGCCATTATTTTGAAATATTGAAACAGCTGTCGTTGTTTGTCTGGCATGAGATAAGCCATCTGGGCCATTGTATTCAAGCTGGCACCCAAGAATATTATGTTTTATGAGGGCACTAGTTTTGATTTCTTTTTGTTTACTGTGTACCCTAGGCAACTTAGAAGGTGTTTGACAAATGCCAGATGCTGTAAAAGAACGTCCTTGCTTTCTGGTTGAATGACAGTCGTCCAGGTATGGGTATATTTGAATTCCTCTTTTTCTGCAGTATGCAATTACTGGTGCCAGGCATTTTGTGAAGACCCTGGGTGCAGTAGATAAGCCAAAGGGCAGTGCAGAGAATTGATAATGCGTTGAACCTGCAATGAAGCAGAGGTATCTTCTGCAATTTTGTCTGATAGGGACATGCAGATATGCCTCCTTGAGGTCCAAAGTGACTAGCCAAGCATTCTTGCCCAGCATGGGAAGAAGCTGCTGCAGTGTTAGCATCTTGAATTTTGGCACTTGCAGATAGGTGTTCAGAATTGAAAGATCCAGAATGGGTCTCCATGCTTTGTCCTTTCTTGGAACTAGGAACAGTCTTGAGTAAAATACATGTTCTTGTTCCTGTGAAGGTACCTGTTGAATGGCTCTCATGTTCATGAGAGCTGCAATTTCTTTTTGTGCCTCTGCCCATTGATTTGGTGGCAGGTTTGGCATTCATTTGATCCTTGGTAAGGTATGAAAGTGGAATCTGTATCCTTGAGAGACAATGTTTAGAACCCATTTGTCTTTTGTGATGATGTGCCAGTTGTCTGCAAAAAAATGCTAGTTTTCCTCCCAAGGGTGTTGCCAGGAGATATTTGCTTGGTAGTTTGAGGATAGAGTCATTGTGTCTGCCTTCTGCTAGCTTGGGGCCTGTCTTCTCCTCTTTTCTGGGTAGCAGAACCCCATTGGCGAGGTTTGTAAGGGCCCTGTGACTGACCTCTGCCCCTTGGGTGTCTGTATTTGCCCCTCTGTGATCTATCTGAAGCTGGAAAGGACCAATTTTTTGTTGGCAAATTTCTGCTGAAGCGAGGGGGTTGTACCTGCAAGAAATCCTTGACTGTTTGCATAGATTTAGCCTTATCCTCCATTTTCTTTAAAACCTCTTCTGCTTTGACACCAAATAATACATCTTGTTGTAAAGGTGCATCCAATAATTTTGCTTTAACATGGTCAGGGAGGGTTTGCTCTTTTAACCAAGCATGTCTATGAATGACAGAGCCAGTAACAGCTGCTCTACAGGCAGCTTCCAATGAATCAAATCCGCATTGTAAAGTATGCTTGCCCACCTGTTCAGCTGCATGCAACAGGTCCTGCATTTCCTTGAATTCAGGCTGTTCTGAATGTGTGCTCATTTTTTGTTTTAACTGAGACATTAGGAATTGCTGATATTTCAACATGTGAAACTGACAATTTAATGCTCTCATAGCCAGAGTTGCTGAGGTGTATATTTTCTTTCCCCATCTATCTAGGGCTCTGGAATCCCTTTCAGAGGGCACAGGATTTTTAGCCATAGAAACTTTTGCTCCCTTAGGACCCTGGGAAATGGTTTCTGGGTCAGCTATAGGGCTTTTATAAAGGAATTTGTGTGAGTCAGGTACTCTGTAGTAACTGTCTGGTTTGGCTGGAGCAGGAGGTAAAGAGTCTGGATTTAAACTAGACTCCAAGTAGACATCATCCACAATATCTAAAACAGGAGGGATAGCAAGAGGTCTGTGCTGGGCTAATAAAAGGAACTCTCGGAGCTTTTTCTTAGAATCTGAGTAATCCTGGCCTTCCCAGTGGAAATGTTCCCTCATGGTATGGAATGTTTCCCCAAAGGAGTAGTCCTCAGGGGGAGATGCTGAGGGAATAGAATCTTCAGCATCAGAATCCTCATAAGGTGGAAAAGTGTAATCCTGTTCCTCAGAAGAATCTGAGGAAAGAGAAACCTGGTCAGAGGATGCATAATCCTCCTCTTGTCTTGGTCTTTTATCAGGAGGGGGATGGGAACCTCTGAAAAGGGTAATTAAATCTTCAGCCATCTTAAGCATCTGTTTCTTAGGCATGGGGCCTTGACCTGTAGACTGATGAACAGTTTTCTTAGGCTTTAAAGGAGTTTTAAGCTTAGCATAAGATTTAATGGTGAGTGTAGTCGGTCTGAAGACACCTTCTGCAACCGAAGGTGTTTCCTCTGCACCGGTGTCTAATTCTACTCTGGTGTCGGTAGATGGCTTCATCAGCCTAGTAGACTCCACTTGGGAGTCGGCAGCTGTCTGGGGTTCCAGCTCTGCGGTCGTCAGGGGCTGCATGGGTGCCTCACTGAAAACCGGAGAACCGGCGACAGGCCCAGCTGAGGCCTCAGGGTCTGGCTTATTCCTAGTCTGCCTGTCCTTATCCTTGCGGTTTTTATGAATTGCAGTCGTTAGCTGCTCCGACGGCATGAGATCATTAAATTTCCTACCAAAGTAATGCCGTGCGAAGTCAAAACGGCATTTGATAGTGCGTTTATTAAACCTAGTGCAAAACCGACAACCTGTGACATCGTGGTCTGGGCCTAGGCAAGGAATACAATAGGAATGGAAGTCCTTATGAGATATTTGCTTCCCACAAGAAATGCAATTGTTAACTTTTTCTGACATCGGACTGAGGCAAGAAAATGTTCCGCAATGGGGTACTTAGCTTTATTGAAGACTTCGGACTGAAATTCAAATCGAAAATCTCAGGTGTCGACCGACCGGCACTTGCAAACTGCTTCTGCTTCGGGCACCGCACGGCAAGAAAGACTGGAGAAAATGGCGTCGGATGCCTCTTATATACCCCTGGCGCACTGACGTCAGGGAAGAAGTGACAGCAACCGACGCCAGACCAAGACTTTGGAATTCGGGCCGACTGCGGGACCGCCTGACGGCAGGATAACCCAAGTGTGATGACTGCAGCAGGGTAACACAATGAACATCTGCACCCTATAATTTTACAAAAGGTTGGTAGGAGTATTGAAGAGGAACCCAGCCTGAACTCATAATATATATAGGAAAGAGAGGGCTATGTGATGAATGCTAATCAAACCACAGTAAAACTGCAAAACTGCTGAAATGGGATGAGGAGGAGTGACATGTACCCACTTGCCAATATCTCTAATAAATATGGATATGAAAATTAAGTGAACTTATTATCAAAGATATTAGATGTGCACTTGTTAGGATAATAGGGAAGAAAAAGAGGGTTCACGTGGATGATAAAAAGCACTTGATCCTGTGTATTGAGATTTTTTGAGGAAGATCTTCAAAAAAACACTTGATGCTGTGTATTGAGATTTTGGGGGAAGATCTTCAAGGAAGAAGGCTTTGGGAATCTTTTACAGGTTGGGTGAAGGCATTATACCATGACCCTTGAACTAATATATTGGCAAATGGATCATTATCAAGAGAAGTGAAGGTAGAAAGGAGAGCTAGTCAGGGCTGCTCACTGCTTCCATGTCTGTTTCTACAGACAACAGAGTTGCTAGATGAGATTGGATTAGAGAAACAGGAAGTGAATACGAGAGAAGGGGAACGTGGATGCTTATTCTTTGATATTTACAGATGACTGCATCTTAATGGCTGAAGATATTTATGGTACCTTTTTGAATAAGTACCATTCATTGTGACAGTGAAAAGCACTTAGCAGGGAGGTCTTGGAGTGTGATCACTGCTTCTCTAAAAAGGGAGGAGTCAGATAAGGTGATTTCAGCATCTTGTGTAGATGACCACTAAGTATCTCCCAATGGAGGTATACAAGCATGGACCACTGGAAAGTAGCCATGGGGTGGACCTGAGATACAACAGACTAATTACATTTCTCCGGTTGTCTGGAAATGTCTGGGCATCCTACAAGTGAGCTGGAGACTAGTGCTGAAAACAGGGAAGTTTAGGCCTTCAGGCTCAGCTTACTACTACTGTAACAGTCACCTGGACAACTGATTTAAAATGGATGGAAGGAGATGGTTGAATGAACAAATGGATGGATGAATAAATAAATAGGTATAAGGATGGACAAAAATAATGACAGAAGAAATGGATAAATCTGAAAAAAGAGTCTGGCTTGGAATATAACAGGAAAAAAGGTGATGACGATGTTGATTGTAAAATTTGACCAGGCAAAGTAGGGCAAAAGAAGATTAATCAGAAGACAGGAAATTGGTATATGGAACTGGGGGTATGGGGGGATCTAACAGATGCAGTAGAGCTAAATGGTGAAACTCGGAGAGAAAAAGCAGAACAAGGACTTAAAGCGATAGGAAAGAAGGACAAGAACCCTGATGGGATGGGTGAATGTGGCATACATGATGATAATCCCACAAACAGGGCAAAAGGTAAGGCACATCATAACCTGTATGATGGTACTGGAATGAAATAAGATAATATTGCTCATGAATGGTAAATATGGGAGAGAAGTCGTTGAATAAAGACAAGAAAGAGAAAAGAATAAGTGCAAAAAAAGGCATTTGAATGTATATTTGCTCTATATGAAATTGTCTGAATTCAATGAAAAATGAATTCAACAAAATTATGTATTCCCATATATATATATATATATATATCTATATATATATATATATATATATATATATATATATATATATATATATATATATATATATATATATATATATATATATATACACACACATATATGTATAGAACACCAAACTCAACCAACTCACAAGGTACTGCCATTAAATCTAAAAAAAAAAACCTTGTTGATCTGCCACAAACGACTGCTGGAGAAAACAGAACAGACCAATAAACCTTAGCACTTTTAGTGCTTTTGTTCCTTTTATTATCCAAATGGAACTTCATCAGAAAATGTCCTAAGAATTCACAATCAACTTTAAATATCTCACTTGATAAAACACAACCAACCACGATAAAAATCACTATATATATATATATATATATATATATATATATATATATATATATATATATATATATATATACACACACACATACATACGTGTTTTTGTGTGTGTGTGTGTCATTTAGGTGATCAAATGGTGTGATCGTTATGCATAAAAACAGCTGGCACATCTAATAAAAAATCAGCTGATCGAGCATTGTTAGCTTTGTTTCTGTGTGAGACAGCAAACAGTAGTGATCAGGAAGTTTACCCTTTCCCCTATTGTAGAGTGATCTCGTAATTGTTATATATAATTAGCACAGACTGTGGGGTGTGTGTGTGGGGGGGCATTCCTCCCTGCACAAAAAACTTTTTTTATTTTTTTATTTTATTTCTTAATTAGTGGTATGCTGAAATTTTTTACCTGAAAGGTAAAGATCACTAACAGCACTAAACAAGCAATACCCGTGTTCAAAGTGACATTTTTCTGCAATTTGTTCATCAAGCAATATTATGTATTGCTGTTTATAATTGAGAAATGAGTTAAACACAGATATATCTATGTGAAAGAAAGGAATTTTTATACCACATCTTCAACTTTCAGATTTATCAAAAGATATCTCAAAACATTCACATGATAATGAAAAGTTTGACAATTGATTGTTAATGACAGGGTTACATGTGAAACCAGCAATCTCTACCTGATTGTCAGAATCATGTCATACAAGGTAATGTGATGTGTGCCTTCTTCGGTGATATTTGTTGAGACAATCTATGTTAACAAAGTGGTAGCTCTTATGAGCTGTTCCCACTTTCACCTTCCACGCCCATGTCATCCATGTTATGAGAGGCTTGAATACAATACTTTACCACTGTAGAAAACTTGTGTCATATTTTTCACACTAAATGACTTCTAGTACTGTGGCACATGAAATATGTGGGTCCCCTTCATATGATCGAACTTTCAAAAGTTTGACTTTCATATGGCTGAGACCATATGATCAAACTTTTGAAAGTTCAAACATTCCTAATGGAGATCTCCATACAGCACGGAATGGGAAGATTTCCTTTTTCTGCATTGTAGTGCGATCTTGGAGTTGGTATATATAAATAGCAGGGGTGTGGGGGTGCAGAAGGGCTTACCCCCCTGTTAAAACCATTCAGGTAATTTGTTTTCTTTTTACTTTTTTATTTGATGTTCGAATTTTCAAAGGTTCAAGCATATGGTCTCAGCCATATGAAAATCATCTGAAGTAGACCCACATATATATATATATATATATATATATATATATATATATATATATACATATATATATATATATATATATATATATAGAGAGAGAGAGAGAGATACAGGGTAGATCGCAGCTTGATATTTTGTAGACTGTGTACCTTAAATGCATGCCTGCAGCAGTGTAATATATGATGTATAATAGGAAAACACATGCTCAATAATATTTATATAATTTCTACTGAGAACAAACATAGTTAGATGTTTAATCAACTTAATATTCCTCATTATTGTGTAGTGATTGGTGAAGAATGAAAAACAAACCTTGGTCCAGAATATTAATGAACCACCTCATGAAGAGCTATATATTTTGTTTTTTACATTGTGTGTGTGCATGTGTGTATATGTGAGTGCTGTTTGTGTATGCCTATACCAGTGGCGTAGCTGGCCTACAGATTCTAAGGAATGGATGAACAGCAATGGAGCAGCGACACATGTGAATGTTAGCTATAAAGTTAATCATTCACGGCTTATTTGTCTATGCACACTTGAGGCTAAAAATGTCAAGAAATGTAAATAACAGCAATGTAAATAAACATATTCAGTAAGAAGCATTTAACCTTCGAGTGTGTAACTTCCATACACCCCCCCAAAAAAAGCAATGTGTCATGAAGTCAGTGAAGAAATATGTAGCATAATTGTAACTCACATATCTCTTGAACTGAGCTAACTATTACCCCTTAGAACTGTTTTTACGATTTGTTATTGTATAGAGTATGCTATCTTGTAATAATCTCCCTCCCACAATGCCTCTATCCTCAGCAATATCCAACACTGACAAATGCTATTTCTTTGTTTTTATATTAACCTTTTTTTCTGTATGATAGACTCTTAAAATTCTTAACATTCTAGAAACGTGTCTCTTATTTTTTATTTTGCACATTTAAAACTTGTTTTTTTGTTGGATAAGTTGCCATGTTGCAAATTGCCTTAGCCAATTCACATTAACTATAACTTTATTAGAATCTGTACTGAGATTTGCTTCTCTCTGGGTTATTCATATGCAAAATATAAGGGCTAAAATCTACCATGGAAACGTAGGGCTAGGCTTCTTTGAGGGGAGATCTATGCCTGGCATACAGGGCATTGTCAGACCCCACTCTGATGGACTTCCCATATATCCACAAAACAAACAGCACCAGAATTACCCATTCTAAAGACTTAAGCCTTGCCTGTGATATAAATAGGACCTTCTGGAAAGATAGGTATGTATCCCAGAGACTACTCTGTCTATGGAACATGCTCTCCATTCATGTGAAGCAGAATTCCTCCCTAACTCAATTCAAGTGCATCTTGGACAATTGTATGGGAAACTGGAAATTCATCCCTGGTTTGGCACCTATGTTTCTAATGGACACAGGCAACCTGTAAATGTTTAATCTCCATGGCCCATGCTAACACTTATCAAGGGTATCGCAACTTATCAGAGATTTGGGATGCATGGCTAGGCTTAAAAAGGCCATTGTGGTCGTTAGCCTAGTAAATACCTATGAACTTATAAGATCATCACAGATCAATAGCCTAGTAAGTACCTATGAACCTACTGTCTAGAGGTATAGGAAATTCAGCAGAGCACAAGGGTGAAACTATGTACAGGTATTTATTTGTACAGCTGGAGGAATTATGATCATTTTGGATTTGGCTGCCCTCCCTTTGCATAGCTTATCACCTTCAAACCTTTGACATTCTTTGCATTTGCATTCATGTTTCTGTTTAATGGGTTATATAGCAAGCATTTATGAAATGAAAAAATAGAGACTGAACCAAGTCAGACAGTGAGTGTCAGGTTCAGTAGACTCATGAGCTTTGTCCATAGGCATGGTATGTATGTATAATAGCAAGGGTTCTAGTTTGCAAACAGAAATACCAGTGACAACAACTAAACACAGAAGCCAGGCAATAGCTATTCCTCAGCACACTTCTTCAGGGGTTCAATCCCCCTTGAAGCCCTCTGTGGAGGTCTGAGATCTTCACATGTACTCTTAATTCTGAAGCTAGGACAATAGAGAGAGAATGCAGGGGGACTTTGCATATCCTTTCTTCAAAATTGAGCTTAAATGTTTTTCTTATTTTCTATCTTCTGTATTACTGGATCAGGACTGCAGTTTCAGCGTCATTAGGAAGAAGCTGCATATCGACATTTCTGTTCTGTTATTTCCACTTTGAGCTGCTCAGTTTTGTCATGTGAAGTAGAATCAATTTTATTTTGTTTATTTATTTATGTTTTGTCTCTCCCCAGCCCATCTGTTAACCTCCCTCCTCACCGTACTGATGCTTTCATTCCACCACTGCTTGGCTGTAACCATATTTGACTACTGCTTTTTAACACTAATACCCCTTCTGCAGCAGTCAACCATGAGAAGTCAGGGTTATTGTCACATAACCATCATTTAACTGTTGTGAAAATGCTGATACTTGCTATGATATGGAAAGTGATAGAACACTGATATTATGGATATGACTGTTCTTATAATCTATTTATTTGCTTGTTTTCTGTTTGCATCTTGTTTTCTCTACTTTATGCTTTTGGATCCCAAGTGCCTTACCATACTATCACTATCCCATTTTGTCCTCATCTGCATGAACAATCTGTTACCAATAAGAAGATTCAGTAATAGGAATATCACAAGAAAAGTGACTTATGACTGGATCTAAGTCCTCAGTTTTGTAAAAAGGTCACCAGTGAGGGCTGTTATGGAGCATGCATTATGACCAAAGGTCTTTGTCCATTTACTATTTTGGCATCTACATATTGCATGTACACACTTCTGAAAAAACACACTAGGTGAAGTTGGGCTTTTCTTTTCAGCTGATGGTGAGCTTTATGTCTAACTTCAATAAAATGTTTGTCAGTTATGACACTCATCTCCTGACCGTGCACAGGAAAGCCAATTTACTTGTGGAATGTTATATTTTCGTCTTCCTCCTGACAATTTAAAATTTTGATTCTATTCATACATATATGTACCAAAAGTGAAAACTAAACCAGTTATTTTATCAGTGTTCTATCGCTAAATAAAATGATTTTATTGTTCCACTGCTTCCTTCGATCATTTTGGGAATACCTTTGGAATGTGCCTGGGGAGACTATTCCACTACTTCATTTTTTATACATGTATGTACCATCATCACAGATTTCTCCATGCATTTCTGGCAGGAGCCCAGTCATGTATTGTAATTAATGTCATGAGCTAAGTGTGTGTCAAGAGTTTGCTTTCATCTTATTATGACTTCACATCTCTTCTTTTGGTTTGTAATTTCTATCTGAGAGTATAGTTTAAACACCACAGAATGTTTCTGCCTCGCCTATTGCAGACTGCTTTCACTTTGTTTACATTATTATTATATGAAAACTTATATGGAATACTTTTTACATATTAGTACTTATGTTACTATTAGACAAAAATATGTGGATGTGCTGCCAATGGTTTTAGATAGTAGGAAATGTACACACACAATATTTCCAGGATTATGAAACTTTAGTAGTTGGTACAAAGTTGATCCATATTAAAATCAATGTCTTGAACAATGATCTTTTTCAGAAAACATCAGTAGTGAAGAGACTACTCCCCCTGGCACAATAATGTCAGTTTTCTTATTATAATAACAGTAGCCAGCAGCTGATGAAAAGATAGTTGTTGCATAGGCAAAATGAATACTGGAACATAAATTCAGGTTAGCATGAGAAAGGACAGAGCCAAGACAGGAGAAAAAGATAAAATGGATGACTGGTGGCCCTTCTGTCTTATTAATATAATTAGTCTGTAAATATTTTTGCTATAATTTTAAAGAAGCACTTGGAATCCTATTCTAGTTTCTGAATTTATTATGCAGTTTCTCTGGCTCTTCTGTTTTCTCTCCACTGATATGCAGCTCTGTCATTTACTTTACACAGAAAAAGAATGCAAACCCTACACACCCATTATGGTTTTCGATCATGATAACGGTGTGATAAATAATAGGACACAGTATGAAACTGATCCTGAACTGTGAACAAAAAAAGCACAATTCCAGCTTTGTCAATGGATTAACTGACAGCTGTTCAGCAGTGTTGCATTTAAATTATGTTTGTTCAGCAAATAAAGTTAATTTTATTTAAATGGATATTTATAATAACATGAGATGCCTACATAAAGACTTCCAGGAAGACTGCCGCCAACCCACTTCTCAGTCTGAGCATATAGGCAGACTTCCTTTAACATATCAACATATCACTCTGCATTTTATTTAAAAAAGGCAAAAGGTTTCCAGTGATCTAAAACATTTCACAATACAGTTCCACTACAGTTTAATATAATACAGACATATAAAAGAATATGAGCAACAGAAGGGGAATTGTTTTATTTGCTTTATTTTTATTGCAGGCTTACGTAAGCATAGGAAGGGAATATTTCCGTTGGGGAAAATGTGACCATATATCTAGTGTGGCCATGAAACTGGCCCTAAAGGAGTTGTAATTATTAGTCACAATCTTGACATCAAACACTGACACTTTGCCAGGTCTCTTCACTCTACTGGTATTCAAAGCAGAGCCAACTGAACACTAAAACAAAATATAGCTTGAACCAATAATAGCATGGCCACATACCCTTCATGTAACAGTGGGCCAAGAGATGGTGTAATGTAACTGAGTAAGTGTAATTTAACCGAGTAAGCAAATATCTGCATGATGAGAACACAATTTAGTTTTAAAGCATATAACAATTAATTCTACCTTTGTAATTGTTGCCATGCAAATATCCATATATATTTTACTCTGCACACACATACATGCTCGTGCACACAAAGACATGCACATATGTACACAGGTGTGTGCACACACACACACACACACACACACACACACACACACACACACACACACACACACACACACACACACACACACACACACACATATCCACAAATGCATGCACACACAAAGACTTGCACATATGCACACAGTGCCACACATACACACACATGCACACTCACTCACAGGTGCACATGCATACACACACATATATACATTTTATTCTTTACTGTCTTGATATTACTTATCAAGTAAGAAAATAATTTGCATTTCTGTGGAATCTGAACATGCTTAGAGGGATCAAAGTTCTGAAATACTTACATATATTCTAACATGGGCACAAGGTTATTGAGCTGCAGAGAAGTAACAGTATTTGATTACTTTAAAACTGCACAAGCAGGTTAAGTGTAAGATGTAATGGAATTAATGTCAGTGTTACCAAACGCTGCCCCCTATGAAGTGGTAACTATTTTATTTATGCTTTGTTGACTGGGTTAGTTCAGCAAGGTCAGTGGCCTCCTTTCCAGGGGGGAGACCCAAGGTGGTATTTTTACTACTAGAGGAAATATGGCCAGGCCATCAGGGAACTTCCCCTACCCATCCCTGCTGTGAGTAGGAACCATTTTGCAGGAGCACTTCCTGTTTCCATTCCGGGCACAGAGGTGGCCTGAAGAAACAGGGAGGTAGATGGAGAGAGAAAAAGATGATGGAGTGATGAAAAAATGAAGGAGAATGCATATATTGAGACTGGAGAATATGTGGAAGATTCTTAGGAAATGTTTCAAAGAAATTTGTTTGCAGAAGATGAGTCTGTAAATGATGGATGTAGAATTAAAACCCTCCAGTAGAGAAGGTTTCTGGATGATTCACTTACAGAAACAATGGTGCAGAGTGAGCCAGAAAATGAAGGCGGTGTTTCCTGGGGGAAATTATGGATAAAATACAAAAGGAGGATGCAGATAGTGGTGAGATGGAAAACAAAACATATGCAGAGAAAGTAAAAGAAGGCAAAAATGGAGTAGCAGAAAAGAAGGCAGAAGAAATGAAAAAAATGGAAGTATGTGGCAAGGATTCAAAGTAAAGACAACAAAAAAATGGACAGGCATGAAGTGTGGGGCAATTTAATAGCTCCTTTGGGTGTAAAAGAACATGAGGCAAGAGCATTTATTCTTATTAACAAAGAAACATTTTATGAAATTATATTTGAGACTGTTTTTTCAGTGGAAAATTTTCTTGGAGATTATGAAAAAAGAAAGACTGTAACCCTCGGAATATTTATGTGATAAGTGCATTTACAGAGAAACAAAAAAGAAGATTAATGTGCAATTTTGAACAGAGGTAGAAAGAAAGACTTTGAAAGGACATTTGAAAGCTTTATATAAAGAAGTACTGGAAGTTGCAAACGTTTATGCCAAAAGAGGTTTATGGATTGGTGGCTGGCATCATAATAATTTGTTACAAATAGAAAAAGAAAAAAAATTATACATACACCAAGCATGATAAATGTGGAGGGGAATATGAGTGTTGTAAAATACTGGAGACACCCAAAATATGTGATTTTTTTTTTGTGGAAAAGGACATTTGATAAGTAACTGTGACAAAAGAAAATGTTACATTTGTGGGGAGATGGGACATTGCAAAAAATGCAAATTGAAATGTTATAAATGTAACAAAATTGGACATTTATGAATGGATGGATAGATTGTAAAAAATCAAAATGAAAGTAAGAAAATGAACAAAGAGAAGACATTTTAGAAGTAGTTGAAATAGAAGAAAAATAGATGAGAAAAAGTAATAAAGAGAACATACAATAAGATTTTGAAATAAGTGATGAAGAAGACATCAAATGGGAGGTAATAAAAGGAAAAATCTATTGGCAAAAGGGTAAAATACAGGAAAAGAAAACTTAAAGGGATAAATAGAAAACAGAAAAAGAAAGGAAATGGATGAAAAATATATATAGATAAAAATTCAGTCTTGGTATAATGGCTAAGGTATTTGACTCACAGACACAAGATAGTGTTTGATTCCCATCTTTGGTCAGAAAATTGGTCAGGCTTAAAATGGCCTATTAAACGCTAGCCTAGTAGTTAGCTATGAACGTATAAATCCATGAATCTAAGGAAAAGTGAAAATGAAAATTTAAAGAGTGCCTTCTGTAAATGTGAATAGTATTAAGAATATAGTAAGAAGAATAGGGATTTTGGAGTGGTGTAATACAAGGGATGTAGATGTAATTATATTAGAAGACACAAGATTTTTAATAAATGAAAGATTACAAACAGAGAAACTATGGGGAGGAAAGATAATCTGGAATTTGGGAAATGAGAGATGTTCTGGAATAGCCATATTCTGTAGAAATATAGAAAAGATATTAGATGTAACTTCAGCAAAAATGGGAAGCTAAACCATTGTAGATTTAAAATGGAAAGAACAAGTATATAGAATTATAACATTATATGCTTATACTAATTGTAAAGAAAGGGAAAGCTTATTTCATCAGATTATATACTGTATGGTGATAAATATAAGTATTATAATAACAGAAGACCTTAACTGTGATTAAAGAGGCAAGCATAAAAATAAAGGAAATGATATAAGAAAAATGATAGAAGCTATAAGATGTGGTAAGTTAAAACTTTGGGACAAAAAATCATGGACTTACAAAAAAGGTATGTATAGAACTGAAATAGGTTATTTTATACTATCAGAAGGTTTAGTTATAGGAGAAGGGGGTAGCTGAAACAGGATTTTCTGATCATCTTGCAGTATGGCTGCAGATAGAGGAAAACAAGGACTATAAAAAATAGGCAAATGAACAAAAAGGATAAATGAGAAAACATGGAATGAAGAATGAAAGAGATTAGTAATACAGTTATGGGAAGATCATGTTACTATGAGAACATTTTATAAAAACAGCTCTGAATGGTGGATGATATTTAAAGGAGAACTACACCCACAGACTGAAAAAAACATTATTTCATCAAGTCTTGATGTTTACTACATTTTAACACCACAGTTGGACTTTGTATACTTTTTTATATTTTAAATATAATTCCAGAGTCTTCCCAAATGGTGTCTTGATTTTCTTTTTAGTCTGCCTCCAGGTATCCCAGAATGCATTGCTTGGCATTAAAATATTCCTTCATAGCCCCTAAGCTCGTGTCAATGCATTGACTTGTGTTTTCACATATACCCTGCTTTCTTTTAGTCAGTCAGGTTTAATTACCATTTCTTGCTTTTCAATGACTACTTAAAGGGACAATCCCAGAGTCTAAAATTTTGACCTAAAGAAACTTGAACTGATACCTCACAGTTGTCACTACCCACTTACATCATCATCAACCATATTCCTGGTTTCAGTTTACTTTATGCAACCCTGTTTTCATGCCATGTTGTGAACACGAATAATAGTTCCTGTCAAAGCTGTCAGTCCCCAATCACTGGGAAACAATAAGGTTGTCATATTTCTGTGTGTGTTTGTGGTGGGGTGATTAGGTAAGACTGTCAGTGTTTACATTTAATGATCTTGTCAAAAATCTTTTCCTAATTGTGCAGCTCTGTATTTCATTTATTCATTCTGCATAGCATAACCGTGAGCTGTATAGTGAAAAAGAACACCATTTCATGACTTAATAATACATCTTAGCAGTCTCTTGTCATATTCCCCTTACTCTGTCATAAAGCACTCTTAGAAGTAGTATGTAAAACTATTACAGGTTGCCGTACTCTACAGCCCCCACTGTGACAGTAAGTTTTGGAGTTTACTTTTTAAAATGAATCTATTTCTTGTGTCACACATATGTTTTTTACAGCAGGTCAGAAAACCATTATACTTGGCTAGCATTCAGAGATCAAAAAACAAAACATGAAAAAAAGAAGACTACGTCTACTACTGTTCGAAACTTGCATCATTCTGAAGCTTTCTACAGAGCAAGTGGCAGTCATGCGTAACATCATAACACTTAGCTAGCATTCAGAAATCTGCAAAAAATTAAAATATGAAATGAAATGAACAGAGAACTCTGTTAACTAATGTTTTAGCTTTGCATTGCTCATATGCTTTCCTGCAAGTGAGGTCATAACATTCCTGAAAGGCTACTTTTCCGAGGATAAAAAGCACAGTTGAAACTAATGAATGAATCAGTGAGAGCTGTTGTGAGTACAATTGCAATATGAGATGGAATTTGATTAAGACCATTGAAACTTCCTGTAAGCACCCCTCCCCCAACCCTCCAGCCAAGGTTGGGGCATGCTCAGAAAGCTAGACTGAAAATGTAAACAAAGACCAGAATTAAAACAAAAAAATCTTTGGGAATGTCTGTCCCCTTAAAGACAAATTGGGGTAATCACACAGAACATGATTCTCAGCACATGAACTTTGTCTCCTGCTGTGATCTGTCATTTATAACAGCAGACAGCTCAAATTTGAAACTTTGACAAATATGAAGGGGTGGTGTTTAGGGCAGGGAAAATGAGTTTAAGGACTACAGGCATAAGAAAAAAATGAAAATTGGCCACTTTAGAAAGAAAAAGTAGTAACAGGCACTAAGAATACTGTTCTGCGTGATTATCCCCATCTGTCTTTTTAGTAGTCATTGAAAACCAAGGAATGGTGATTAAACTTGACTGACTAAAAGAAATCAGGGTATATGTGAAAACACATGTAAAGTCAATGCACTGACAGGAGCTTAGGGGCTATGATGCAATATTTTAAAGCCAAACACTACAATGTGGGATACATAGAGGTAGACTAAATATCAACATGCCATACACCATGTGGGCAGACTCTGGAATTACATTTAAAATATAAAAATGTATATAGACTCCAACAATGGTGTTAAAATGTAGGAAAAATCAAGACATGATGAAACAGACATGTTATTCAGTCTGAGGCTGCGACTCTCCTTTAAGGAAAATATAAAAAATGCATTTTACAGTGGCAATATGATGTGAGAAAAGTAGAGAAATAAAAATATAAAAGAAGATATAATATTGCATTAGAAGCTTTAGAACATAATGATAGTACCTTGACAAAGAAAAAGAATTATATGAAAGAAATCAAGAAAAAAAATTGAGTTACTTAAGCAGATTGATAAAGGAAAATGGTAGTGTAATCAGAGAAAGAAAAAATGTATGTAATCAGAGAAAGAAAAAATGTATGTAATCAGAGAAAGAAAAAATGTAAAAGGAGAAATAGAACAAACTCAAGTAAAGATTATGAATAGTGTACAATATGTACACAGAATGTTTAAAGAAAAAAAGAAGGCAGTGAAAAAACACAGAAAGCAAAAAGGTTAACAGAAAAAGAGGATAAAGAGGTGGAAAGGAGATTTCTTTAAATGAGCTAGATAAAGTATTAGGACAAGTAAATATAGATTCAGCTACAGGCCCAAATGGAATAGGGTATGAAATGTATAAACATTTAAGGGATTGGCAAAAAATATATATTTTTTATAGATTTTGAATGAATGGTTAAATTAAGGTTAAATATGTAGTGGAATACTTAAATTCACATGGAAGAAGGAAGATAGGAAAACAATTAAAAATCTGCAGACCAACAGTATTGAATAATAATGATTATAAGATTTTATGAAATATTAAAAATGAGATTTGAAACTGAAATGGAAGATAGCATATATAGTATAAAAAGGGGAAGGGTTGTCTAGAATTATTAGTGACAGAGAAATTGTGGATGATATGAACAAAAAAGAAGAAGTGAAAGTCATTATAGGAGACTTTAATAATGCATTTGATATAACTGGACATGAAATCTTATGAGTAATAATGAAAGAATATAATATAAGTGAGAAAGTTAGGAAATTGTGTTTGTCAGTGTATAATAACAATAAAGCAAATATACTTGTAAATGGCTGGTTAAGCTAAGAGGTACATATGAAGAGTGATGTAAGACAAGGATGCCCAATGAGCTGTAAACTCTTTGCATTAGTTATAAATGTGATAGTATGTGAAATAAATTACAAAATGAAGGAGGCAGGTTATATAACACCTGAAGGGTTAAGAATTTCAATGCTGTTAACATATGCAGATAGCATTATAATAATGGCAAAAAACTAATTTTGATAAAAGAAGTAATAATTTGCACAAATGAGTGTCTAGAGATGATATGGATGCTTTAAATAAAGAGAAAAGTAAGGATTAAGATGTTGTAAAGATTGGGGGTATATATTTTACAATGAATAAAATTTCTGTGTTAGATATAAAATTTGGGATTAAAGATGTATATAGAATTCAATGGGAAAAACAATAGAATAAACCAAACAAACCTCTCTTTTCTGGAGAACATATAAATTATCATTCAGAAAAAAAGGCTTATTTGATAAAGTCAATACTAATGGGAAAATAGCATGCTTAGCAAATGTATTTATGTTTCCAACAGTATTTCAAAAGGAATTATTGCAGATATATTTTTTTATTTATATGGAGTTCTAGATTAAAGCCAGTAAAAGAGGAGTTTTTATGAAAATAAAGAAGTAGGGCTAGTGTTAATTAAACCAGTGGTATATGCTACTTCATTAAATTTGTACAAAGTGTTAAAGTGAATACATGAAAAAAATGAGAGATTAGAAATAAAATTGTATAAATATAAGTATGATAAATGTTGGGGTATAGCATAAAAGAGTAAAAGAGAAAAAGAGTGTATACATGAGAAAATAATGTTAGCAAGAATTTTTTTTTTGTGGAAAATAAAAATTGATGATATACAAAAAGATAGAAAAGTGTGCTGTAAGAATGTAATTATAAACATTACTATCTGAAACCATGGAAAAATCTAACAGATGAAAAAAATAAAGCTATACATTTAAGAAGTAAATGGTGTAATCAGAAAATAGAATGTCAAGAATTTTTGTGGAGACTGGTAATAGATAAATTGCCAGTAAAGGAAAATATGCCATAT
>NC_056744.1:651717081-651727081 GCF_019279795.1 Protopterus annectens | reverse complement strand
TACAGACCCTAGGACAGACTACATAATATGGTCATTTTCATTAGCTCAGCAGAACTTATGCCAGTCAATGCTGTATGCAGGAGTGGCCCCAGAATTAAATTTATTAATGGGTAAAAATTTGCAATTGGGTTGTTTTTGAAAAGTCAGTTCACCTATGGCACCCAACCCCAAGGACTAAGTGATGAGACACCTCGAGACCTGTGACAATACAGTAACCCTGCAAGAGCACAGATAGCTAAAGGAATGAACCCTGCAAACTGTGCTGGTCCCAAGAGAGTGGGCATAGCTAGAAGAACAAGTGTTCTAGCAATAGTGCACACAAAGAGGCAGAAGGCCACAGTATATGTCTATAAACATGGCAACTTGCAGCAGAAACACCAATGAAAGGGCTGGTAACACATACCCTTTAAATAAAGTCAAGGGGTGGCATGCTATTTCAGGACAAGTTTGTATTGGACAAGGTTACTGGGCACAGGCAGAGCCATTACTTGCCCTCACCATGACAAAACTGCTCAAGGCAATTCACCATCATGCCCAGAGCACAACAGGCCACAGTATGACAGTTTTGAGGACAAAAATGGAAAAAAACTGTGCAATCACTCATGTCCACAGTTATGTATGATGTGGCTTGGAACATCAATATTGGTCAGAACATGCCATGCTGTGCCACCTTGAGGTGTTCACAGGTATGGCAAAAAAAGCCAGGATCTCCCAGCCAAAGCTACCAGCATCACTGAATGATGTAGCTGTGCAGATTTATACTTTATACAATGGGCTGTTCATTCTCTGGACAGGTATACAAATGCAGATTTATACTTTATACAATGGGCTGTTCATTCTCTGGACAGGGATACAAATATTTTGCCGACTACAAATACAAGTCACAAAGTATGCTTGCAAATAGGGCATTTACTCAGTTAATTCTGCACATGACCCTCAAACAGCATTGGGCACCAGAGATGACATATGGAACATGTCCTTCTATCCAATTCAGGAAGCAGAAAGTTATTTCTAAAAGAAATCCTGAAGGAATGCCTTTCCTCATTATGCCCAGTAATGTTGTGACAATGCCTCTCCCCCCTTCAAAAGGTGCATTTCGCTGCTGAGAGGGGCATACAAGATGCCAATGTTTTTGGATATTCTTGCATTGATTTTGGACTCCTCCATTGAGCTAATCCCATTGGTCAGCCACCAGTATGTATTAATCCCATTGGTCAGCCACCAGTATGTATTAAGATATACACATGCTTCACCTGCATTGGCATACAACTTAAATAAATAGCATCTCCAGCATTTACATATTTACAAAATCACTAAAGACACAAGGGGGGAAAAAAAACTTTGTTCTTTAACATCTGGCAAATTTCTAATTACACAAGAAATTAAGATTAGGAATGCAGACTTTGCCAGAATTTAAACATTTCCGGTTATTTTCTTTATTAGAATAAAGACATAAAAAGATATTTGAAATAAACAGCATTAAGTGAAATAGTGCACAGGGAGACCACAGTACACAAAGTGCATGTAGCACAATTTTACATCCACTAGTATGCAAGTGACTGCCTATCAGCATGCAAATTTATGCCACCATGCTAATTCCGTATAGGTCTCTGTATTTTGAATGCCAGGATTTCTTGAAGAACAGCTTCATACAGCCTTCACTGAGCAACAAGTGTAAAGGGGCCACTCCGTAGTGCTTGTAAAATTACATGCCTTTGCCAAATGCACCACAGACAGGTATGAAAGCAGCTGACATACCATAATTTTCATGATTAGGACATCAACTGATGCCATGTGCCCACAGGCACCATACAGAAGCTAATAGATGCATGTTGTCTATACATTGAAAATATAAAGTGTCCATCTGCCTATGCCAGTGGGCACAGACATCCACTTATCAGAAACCACTATGATTTCTGAGAACCATCAGCATCAGACAGGTTTTGCAGGTGTCAAAACTCCCAAATGCCTGAAGACTGCAGCATGTACAGGAATATAAAAAAAAATGCTTCCACACAGATCAGAGGAAAAAAACCACCCACTAAACATGTTGCAAACCTAACCCATTTCACAGAGGTTTGGAGGCCAATAGTTGCACTTATCAGCGAGTTCTTGGGACCACAAGTTACACCCAGTGTTATCAAGATCCCAACTGCACAACATTATGTCTAGTACATCATCTAGAATGGCTTGCGCTCCATCTATTGCTAAGTGGTGTGCAATGCACAGGATATTATATACAGTGTGTCTGTTCCCCACACTCTGTGTCTGTGATTTGCTCATCTGGCTCATGGGTGACCTTCACCAGCATTAGCATGGGGAACCTTCACACAGGACCATCAAGTTGGCAGGTGCACACATGGTTAGCCAGATAGAGCAGGATTTAGAGTCCCCATTGAATTAGGCAGCACACAACTTTGTCACTGTTACATGTTTTGCAGGATATGCACTGGAATTGTGACAGATTAACCCCATATAAAACCCCCAAGCCATGCCAGATTTTGCAAACAGTACTGTGCATATGAAGACACTGAGTGTTGTTGAACATATGCTCAAACTTCTGAATGTTTGCTTTCAATGCTTGGATTTATTCTAATGGACACTGAAGTACATACTCTAGGCCTAGTAGTATACACCCTTACATGATATGGTGGTATGAACAGATACAGTTGGAAAAACTGAATTACTGGCTGACAGTTGCAGAAGTCTAGGAGGACTCATATAAAACAAGCCACAGCAGCACGTCATGCAAACTACATTTTGTCACTGGCAAACAGATGGCATCTGGTCCACAACTATGGGACATGACAAGACCAACACAGAATAAAACATATGCATGCATTAACAAACCCAGGCTATACATTCACATGTACCAAACAGATAAGGGCACAATTTGGATAGGTGGTGGAGGCCCAGTGGCAACATAGGTTTAAGGGGCACAGAAGTGGGCATACTAGCTATTCATGTCAACAGCCATCAATTATATCCTCTAGTACTGGGATGGAGGTTTCTGTGTTGACCATGTATACTAGGTGGACCTACAAAGTCAGGGCTGAAAGCATTCTGTACAAGAGATTTTAGCATTTTGGTAGCATGTGTAGAGCAGTCCTGATGTAGCTCCCAATGTCTGTAGTCTTAGACAACACCCTGGGGAAGACTATGGCATGCAGCAGAGAGACAAGTGTGAAACTTTTAGCAACCAGAGCCGCCAGCACAGCAAGGTGTATAAGCATTAGAGCCAGATGAGAATTAATGGCCCTAACCATGATATAGATCATGCTCCCCTATGGTGACTACAGTGGCAAGAGGTGACAGTGATGTAGTTTACATAACAGTGTGCACCATCCAAGTAAAATGGCCTTCCACAACAAAACTGTACCCTTACTTGGCCATAGCCACTATGCCCTACAGAGGCAGAAAAGAAGGGTATTTGGGTTTACCTTCATTAGGTTGTGTGTCTATTGTCCAACGTGCATTCCACTGAAAGGACAACAGCAAAAAAAAATAACTCTAACTCAGGTTTGAATATAATGTGAATGCACTATGTCATTCAAACACATGGACAAATGTCAAAAATGGCTGTCAAACCATTTTTGACATTTTGGCTTCGGAAGTGTTCCGTAATTCTCGCACAAATGCATGATTGCACATACCATTCTCGACCAAAATGGAGGTAAACCGGGTATTTGCCCAGAAGTCTCATAGATGCATCAATGAATACAACTGAGGCAACCAACAATTTAAGCAAATGCTTTACTCAAAAGTCCCTATATGCTACGTCACTTCTCAGGTGTCACAGGTCAAATCACAGTCCATGCAAAGGCTGTGCATCTTCACAGTATGTGTATGTATGTGTGTGTGTGTGTGTGTGTGTGTGTGTGTGTGTGTGTGTGTGTGTGTCTCTCATCTATCTTACTGGATTACTTATAAAACTATCCCATCCATTATTTGATGCCAGGTGTTGCTTAGATGAGGAAAAGTCCTAGAATTATGGAGATTCTGGCCGACATGCCTGCCTCCTATGGTGGGTACATGCAAATCAGAGGTACTGCAGCTGACAAGTGTCATCCATAGTAATGAATCCTGTGTAATCTGGCTAGGACTCACACTGACATCCAATGTTAAAAAACACTGGTGATGTTTGAGGTCAGAGCTTCCCTTCCATCATTATCTCATACACAGGGGATCCAAGTATGCCCCACAATGTTAGCGTGCCACTGTAGAAGGTCACCATACACAAGGCACAGTTGGATTAATCAGCCACAGGTAACCTACAGACATCAAAAATGTGCATTCTGTTAATGGCGTCTTCACCAGTAGAACCTGGTGAGCAGTGCTGAACACAAGTCTCAGTTTACCATGGCACACTGACTGGTACAAACCCCTTATCTAAATAGCAGATGGGTAAACAGTTACCTTGTGTAAAGTTTGTCACAATTGCAGCCCAATCTACCTAAACAGAGATGCATCTAGGTCTGTGATATTGTAATATATATGCACCAGTACATAGCACTCATGATTACACCACTCCTTCCCACACCTGGCCTTGAAGCCTCATCAGTTTTACCTTTTTCCAGAATGAGCCTGCCTTGTATGCACATGGTCTGCAATAAGTCTCATGGACAGTGGACGTTACATGTCAGCCATAATGTGCAATTGTCATTTGCAGACAGTAGCCATTTGAAATATTGGGACCCGCATGAGGGAGTTCTGTAACGCTGAGACTGAATAGCAAAAAAGACTAAGTCAAGATGGACATTTTTCTGAATATTCCTTTTCTCAGAGGGATATCAATAAGTTGTTGCACCACTGTACTATATTACTTCCCCAAAACTACAGTTTCATACCTGCCTCTATAATACACCATGGGGCAGTGAAGAGAAGAGGTAAAATATTACATGTCTGTCCACTATGCCTATATTGTAGTACAAAGTCCCCTCCACTGAATTCTTATTCCTGACTTGCATGCAGTCAGAAAATATTACAACTTTATTGCTACCCTAAAGCAGGTCTCAGAACATGGCATCAAGACTAACTTAGCATGAATTATCGGAATCTCTGCCATAATGCAGCGGGTTTGACACATGTAACACTGCCGTGCTCATCCCAGCCTATCCCTGGGTAAAAGAATATGTTCATGGATACTGAAAAGCCTGAAGTACCAGGACTCTGGTTTACACCGCTGTTCGACAATGCACATCACATGATATCCACGATGTGACACTTTTCTAAAGGAAGAGAGAGGACATGGCATATTCACAATCTGGGTTTAGCAGGGATACTGCCTGGAGCAGCCAAGAAGCCATCAGTGGGACCTGCTAGGCTATCACAATGGCCCATTGTATAAGGTTAATGTCTGGCATCACAAGCCAAGGAGAGAAACTTCCAATAAAAATGCTGAGCTAAGAAGCATAGGTGCAATACAAGGCAAAGAATCACAAGGTCTAAAAGATGACCAACTATCTACACTTTACACACCAAGTTTTTGCCACCTTTTACAAGCACCTTAGTGCTCACCTCCCAAATCAAGCAGTGTCAAACGTGACAGCCATGGTCTAAATTTGTTTCTACCCATCCAGTCATCAAGACTAGCCTAGCCTTAAAGGCAAACAAAATGCTTGACCCATAGTAGTCACATTCTATAGACTGAGAACACAGAGTTAGAAACCTGTTCTTGTAGTGATTCTTGCTCATTTGTTGGTGGAAATTTAGGTCATAAAGAGATTTTTAGAGCCAGTCTTTTTTTGTGAAAATACGATTGGGTCTTTCATGGCTCAAAAAACAGGTAACCTTGAAACAGCAGGCCACCAACTGGGATAGCTTGAAGGATTTAAGACCTAAATTGTTACAAAACATTGGTGCCATTCCACTTGAGCAATAAGGTTGGACCTTGCATGGAGGCACAGTATTCAGTGATCATTCTGCAAAGGGAATCCTATAGTGGTAACAGGAATTATTTGAATTTTTGTTGAAGGTATTCTCTTGAACATTAACTGGGCGGTTATGAAATCTGGACTATAGTGTGTGTGTGTGTGTGTGTGGGGGGGGGGGGGGGTGATACACCCACACTAGGTACTTGCATATTCCAGCTCTTGTCAGAGCAGATTAGTAATCAGTTGTGACAAGATCAATGACCAGGTTTGCTGCTGGTTAGACAAGCACACTTCAGGGATATTGATAGGAGGTCTGCAAAATAAATTCTAGATAGGAGGGGGCCTAGCACTGATTGCTGTAGTATCCCATTAGTTATAATTTTACATTCAGAGAGGGTGCCAGCAACTTCCATTACTTAGGATATGCGAGATAGACAGTTTCCAACAGACAACTTGGGGGTGGACATTAATCATGCGGTCTTGAGAATAATCATTGATTTGAGATAGAAATCTTGTGTTCTCAGGACCATATTGGAATTTTTTTTTGTAATAATTGCATTGTGTGCCAGTACATTTACACTGGTAATGAATATGTTTTCAAAACACTGCAAGTATACTGTTTCACTAGGTTATTTTTGACATTCCTCATTTGTAGTTTATGCTGCAGTGTATAGGTCTTCAGTTTCTACATAGGGAAGACGTGTAGAATGCTGTCTGATCGTGTAAAACATTTAGCAGTGATGCGCTTGAATAGTGACAATGCACAAAAAGTTCACTTACTGTTTTTTGTGCTTGATCAAGTTTTTTGGGGATTGCGAATCCTATCTGGAGGTCAGGGAGGTGAAGTGGCAGTTGCTGCTTAATGTGGAAGCCACACCTGGACTAAATTAAGCTTAAAATGTCAAATACGCACCGCACTGTTTACCTAAAACCTTTCTTCCATCCCTTTAGTTTATGATCCTCGCATTTTATGCTAGGCTAGTGTATTAGTTGATTTGTTTTCATTTTTATTGGTCACTATTATGGTTTCCATATTTATTCAACTACCATTGTAACTTAATTGATGTCATTCTGAAGTTCTTTGCAACAATAAAGGATGAAAGCGCTCAACACCTGTTCAGCTGGAGTACTTTTCTTCCTAGCCTTCGCAGTACACATGCACACAAGCCACACGCATGCTGCCCATGTATCCTGGAGAAGTAGGATTTTTCCCCCCAGTTTATTTAGCTTTTCTACTATTAGTGGGTAATTGTGTAAATTGTGTCAAAGCTTTGGCCAGACTGTGTGTCTGTGTGTCCAATTCTTGACTTCATCCTTTGTTTTGGTAACCTTTTCAAAAAAGGTTCACCTACCCCTGGCAAATTCAAACAGACAGGCCCGGTGTTTGGAGGTTCCCCATGTCCCGACTCATCTTTCCATGGCTTTGCATAGGAGGCTTGTCAGATATACAAGGCGTCTGTAGAAGGTCCTCCCTTATATGCAGGGGAATAATTGCAGCATTTCTCCATTTGCTTGGTATAAAACCTGCATTGAGGTCAACAGTGTTAAATCATGCTTCATGCTATTTAAGATGCACCCAGGGATATCAATGAAGTTTTTTAACTTCTGATAAACAAGACCTAAAAGTGTTCACAGCCAGAGGTGAGCCAGTTTCAAGTAGATCTTGGGGGATCAAACAGAGGGGAGAGAGGACTAAAGTTAGGACTAAATTTATTCAGCTTCTAGATTCATTATAATCAGCCTCAGTATAGGTAATATTCACCCACTACAGAAAGGCCTTGTGAATGTCTTGGATACCTATTCTAGCCTCAAACTTGGCTTTGGTGGATTTTATCAAGCTCGAGTTGTTTCAGAAATAAGGTCTGTAACATTTTAGGAATTACTCTCACTTTTTCAAAATGCTTTATTGTAAAAGCTTGTTGATATTATGGCTTCACCATGGGGAGCTGTTTCTGGGGTTTGCCCTGCACTTGTTTATACAGGATACACCTGCATCTATGCAGCCATTTACATGCTGGTATAATGTGGTGGTGTACATTTCAGCATATTCAGTGGAGTTAACTGGTTTTGTTGGGATTTGAAGCTGGTCAGTACATCACTAGGAGTAGGCAGTTTGCCATAAATAATTTTCTAAAGGTACCTTAAGTGGAAGGGATCTTTGGTTTCAGTTTTATTTGGAAGGATATTGCTTTATGCTCAGGTGATGAAGATATGCAAATCAAAGTAGTTATTCCCCCTAGTCAGTATTCCAATGGTCAGCTCAAATACCCTGAACAAAGTCCAGGAATCTCTGTGCTTGTGCACTAGTGGTGATGTAGGTTTCACAATCTGTAGTTGAATAATTTATATTACCAAGAAAAATGGTATTGGGTTTAATACAGAGTGATTCTAGTTCCTGTAGATGGGCATTATGGCTCGTGTCAGAGGAAGCTCTACAGCTCAGCTAGCTAATATACAATATGGGATTTTTCAGATGGTTAGGACACCTCCGCCTTTCCCCCCCCTCCTGTGCAATAGCCACTCTAAATTTGTGAATGGCTGTGCAAGACTGTAGTGCCAGAGTGCTCTCCACCATTTTAAAGCATAGTTACTACACAGATGTCAATGTCCTCCAGAGTAAGAAGAGCTTGTAAGGAATGATCTGAAATACCTTCATATTTTCCTTTGCTCATTTTATTTTGGTAGAGGTATCAACTTGGTAGCCTCAGGTTCTGTGCTGGGACCTCTCCCATTTGGCATCTACCCTTTTGAAGTAAAATCCAATACCAAAGTGCTATGACTGAAAGCTAGAAGAATCTGCAAACAACTGGTGCCAAAATCATGGACAAACTAAATACCAAAAATAAATAATTATATTCTTTGGGAAGTAAGTCATCCTTGGGAACTACCACATTGACATACACCCTATGAGTGGACCCACTTGTTTGGGATTTGGTAACTTATGCGACAGTGATAGTGACATAACCTTTGACCAACATTTGTCCACTGTTGTAAGAACATCCAATATTTCAAAGCCTATAAACAAAGGATGGTGTCTAGATCTTGAGATGTCATCGTCCCATTTTACTCATCCATCATTAGGCATATCATGGAGTATAATGATCCTACTGGCAACATATAACAAGTGGAAAATCCACAGAGATACCCAAACATGTCCTACATGGACCATCTCAAAGCAGTCACTATACTCATATCCTACAGACTGCTAAGCAGTGATCTGACAAAATACTGATGGTTTACTGCAATCACAAGTCAAATGGAAACAAGTACTCTGTCTAGGGATCTAAACCACTTTTGCAATATCAGCAGAATGGTTTGGAGGGACAAGACTCTATACACATAAAACAAAGTTCATCCCTGCCCATATTCAATTACAGCTTGGATCTATGGATAGGAAACATGTACCCCAGGGCTGCCCCCTATACTACTAATGGACAGAGACAGCTCCTAAATGCTTTATCCCATACATGGGTCCAGGTCCCCTCAAGTTATCCAAGGTATGATCCCAGTTATTCTTGACCATGGAATGGTTAAGACCAGTCTAACCATATGAGATAGGTTAATTTGAGCACAAAAAGGGAAGCTGCTTAGGCTTAAAATGGCCCACAGGGGTTAGCTAGTCTAGTACTTACCCAAGAGCCTATGTCTTTACTGTGCAGTTGAAATTCTGTTTGTAATACACATTACACATGTTCTGCCATGTTAAATTAACCACTTTCCATTTTGCCCACTCTTCCTTCTATAGATGCAGCTGCAATACAAGATGTGGAGCAGGAGTGACCATATGGTTCTGCTCCAGCTGACACCCCTGGTGTAGGAAGGGTGTACCTGCATCTCAGCATGAAGATTAGTGACCTGGAAGGCTCACAATTGTCTCCATGGTGACCTCTTGGGGTGGGGGGAGGAGGCACCTCTTCAAAGTGGGTGGCTGCAAGGAGGAGTCTCCTCTTCAAATATGGTGGCTACAGAAGTGTTTCCCTTGGTCACTCGGTATCAGATTTTGTGGCCAATTGTATCCAATTTCTCACTACTTTAACCGCACCTGGCAGGGCTCTCTGCTTTCACTTTTTTTGTGATGGCCTTTTTGGTTACAGTCATAAGATCACCAAGGGTTTTTTCATGTCTGG